>NC_142185.1:16175787-16327013 GCF_026936395.1 Plectropomus leopardus | reverse complement strand
TTTTAAAAGTCCTGAGAGCCCATTTCATGGAGTTTTTCCAAAGAAAAAAATGAACATCTCAAATAAAGCACTATGTGGCAGACGGGAAGTCCATGCCTCAAGAAGATGGGAAAAACCTTCCCCCACTTCTCCATCCTGTACCTCCTCCCTTTTCCTCATCCCCTCCCCTTTTGTGTCTCTCTCCACCCCCATCCTGTCCAGCTGCATAGTGCTATGTAACAGTCAGGGATGTCTCCCTCTCCCTCTCTCCACATCTCTCCCCAACCAAAAACTCCTAACAGCTGCAAAATGGCTGCCAACAAACTCATACTGCTTAGGCCAGACCACTCCTCTTTTCTCTGTTCTTTCTGACCATCCACCCACTGCCACGATTACCCTGATCACTCTTACTTACTAAAGATTACTTTAATTCCTCAACAAGCACATGATTAAGTCTCCTTCCCTTTAGTAACACATTTCCTACTGTATGACCATATGTAGTTCAGCAAACAAGTATGAAAATGACAAAGCAGTCTAAGTCATAAAGTGTTATCTGACCTAGATTGTCCAAGAGTACAGATCATAGTCCTAACTAACAATCCCATGGCATTCTTCTCCTCGCATTCTCACCAGACATACCCTAAAAAGTTTCATTACATAAATTCAGCTCAAAACTATTCTAACTTAATAGGATAAAGATGCTTTTGTATCAGTAACCTTCAACTCCACAGCAAAGGCCTTTTGAGCATTAAGGAGGCCCGGCTGTTTAATCCATCTAATGCTAAGACACAGAGACAAAGGGAGGCTGAAGGGAAGAGAGAGTGGAAATTTCAAGGCTACGTCATCAGCCAGGCTGTTACTCACCATTTTGTCTGCTCGTCCTTCGACTGACGTTGAGGATTCAGATACAAAGGCAGAAGTGCGGAGGAGAGGGAGAGTCAGGGTTTATATAGGCAAGGATGTGGAGGGGGCAGGCAGGAAACCACCGCAAGCAGCTGCATAGCTCATTGGCGGGAGGGAGCAGCAGTTTAAAAAAAAAAAGAGGGAAGTCCCTAATGCAGTGTGTCATGTTATCCGCCCTAACATTTATCTGCTTTGTCTGTCAGTTTAAGATTAAGTGCTCATGTCTGCAACAATAGGCCTCTTTCATTTTGTCTATAATCACTTATCTTCTGTTTTCTTAAGTTCTTTCTTTAGTTTAAGTAAATACAAAGCTTAAATGTTCACTCCTGAAGATCTCTCAACATATAATATACAGTATATCTGGTTAATAAGGACTGTGGACTAAGAGAATGATTATGCTTATTCTATGCATGCATCTGCACCCACACACTCATCATCATGCAAACATACTTTGTCTCTATTAAATCATTAGAGGTGCTTTAGGAGACATTCAGAACATTAGGATAATAGCCAACAACTATTTGCTTTGTAAAGATATAATGGAATAGAGTCCTGAGTGGGAATGAAGTCGCACCACCACTGTGCTTTGTCGTAATCTGAGCTTCTCTGTTTTTTGTTGTGCTAATTATTCGAGCTGTACATGCATGTTAGTGCATGTGAGTCCATGTGTGTGTATCTCTCTGGCTAGCTAATTAATGCCTCTTTGCACTGCGCTTATATGGAAGTTACTGCTGTTAACGCTGTCCCAACCCACGGTGGCAGAACTGCGTAGGAGCAAAAATGTGAAGCTTGCCCTCTGGTTTCTCCCACATATTCACAATTTTTGCTCTGTCAGAACTGTTGATGCTGTTTGCACTATTGGCAACATTAACACTGTAAGCAACCTCCAGTTGAAGGTGACTGTATAAATAATGGATGTAGCTGCAGTGACATCACCTACTTTTTTGTGCACTGCCATTCTGGATGGAGCCAGAAATGACCATATCTGGATGAAAGGGTGGAGCTGTGGAGGAGCGAAGGGTGTATCTGACTGAGAAGCCGAGATCACTATCGGCAGACACCCTGTCAGTCAAGCAGCCCCACCCTTAAATATGTGTAACTTTGGGCCTTGATAAATTTAAATGATAAATGATAAATTTGACTGAAGAAATCACCCCCATGAAAGTTAAAAATAGCTAGAGATAGACCAAAACCATTTTTTGTACTAGACTGCAAACATGCCTATTTCTGATGTGAAGTCAGGCATTTATCATGGGGATTGACTCTATTTGAAGCCAGCCTCAAGTGGCTATGCAATGAACAACAGTTCTTTTGAATGGCTTCATTTTTCAGCCTCGGAGGTTGCTACTTGGTTGAGAGCCATGTGCAGGCAATCCCTGACTCAGACAATGTCTTATAGTTATGCTCTCAGTGTCGCATACAGCTACTTTAAATAAATAAATAAATAATAACACAATACTGATCCAGAAAAAAAGGAACAGTCTTTTTCAGTAATTTTTTTATTCTCAATAATCAAACATTGAAGATATATGCATGAAAGGTAGCAAAAGTAAATGGTGAGCAGTAAGAGTCCTTACAAGTACTGTGAGATGACACAAATGACATGGCATTATGCAGTGTTACAGTTTAATGAGCTAGTTCAGAATACACAGAGAAAAATCACATTGTAAATTAACACACCACTGAAATGTAAAAGTTTCAAAACAAACAAAACTTTATGAAATCTCACGGCCAGTTTTCTGCTTATCCTCACTACAACTTTTCAACAGCCCTCTTAGGATCACAGAGCTGTGATTCATACACAACTAGGATCCTATTGTTGCTGCAGGCCACTGTCTGAGCATGAGCTACACAAACAACACCAGTCAGTGAGTTAGTCTCTTAGTTTCTCTCCCTGCCGCTCTCACACAGTCACAGCTGAATGGCATATAGAAACTGACATAGGAGCCCTTTCATAACTTACATTCCTCATGGGAGAGGATAGTGGGGGGAGGTGCACAAAAAAGAGGGTTTGGTCTAAGTTTCTCAGTCTGATACAGCAGAAAGAAAAGATCTATATAGGCCCAAAACAAGGTATGTTAACCACAAGTTTGTAGTTGTTGAATACAAATGATGTTTTTACACAGTACCATAACCAATTATTCTGTAAAATGTAAGTCTCTTTTTTTAAAACTTTAAAATGTTCAGGAGTAGGTTTGTTTTGTGAATGTGTTTCATAGTAAGTAGAACATAGTACCGAGTTCCCCATGGTACAACATATTTAAAGAAGATATTTTTTAAGTCACCATTGTGCTCTGTCACGAGAAATTGATAATAATAAGGATAATTAAATGTGTTATTTTCTTAACCCAATTTTTTGTTTATCCATACATCTGACTCTACATTCTCCTCACTAAAAAACAAAATATACCATTTTAAAACCAGGATTAAACACCAATTAACTTTGAGTTAAAATCAGGCCTGACAAAATTTAGTATTCCTCTCCTTCATCCTCCTCCCCTATGTTGTCAGTACCCACCTCCTCATAATCCTTCTCCAGGGCAGCCATGTCTTCTCTGGCCTCTGCAAACTCTCCCTCCTCCATGCCCTCCCCAACATACCAGTGGACAAAGGCTCTCTTGGCATACATGAGGTCAAACTTGTGGTCAAGACGGGCCCAGGCCTCAGCGATGGCGGTGGTGTTGCTCAGCATGCACACGGCCCTCTGCACCTTGGCTAGGTCTCCTCCAGGAACCACTGTTGGAGGCTGGTAGTTGATGCCCACCTTGAAGCCAGTAGGGCACCAGTCCACAAACTGGATGCTGCGTTTGGTCTTGATAGATGCAATGGCGGAGTTGACATCTTTGGGCACCACATCACCACGATACAGCAGACAGCAGGCCATGTATTTACCATGACGAGGATCACACTTCACCATCTGGTTGGCTGGCTCAAAGCAAGTGTTGGTAATGTCAGCAACTGACAGCTGCTCATGGTAGGCTTTCTCAGCAGAGATGACCGGAGCATAGGTGGCCAGAGGGAAGTGGATACGAGGGTAGGGCACCAAGTTGGTCTGGAACTCAGTCAGGTCAACATTCAGGGCTCCATCGAAGCGTAGGGAGGCTGTGATTGAAGACACAATCTGGCCGATGAGCCTGTTCAGGTTGGTGTAAGTCGGCCTTTCAATATCAAGGTTCCTGCGGCAAATGTCATAGATGGCTTCATTGTCCACCATGAAGGCACAGTCGGAGTGTTCCAGGGTGGTGTGGGTGGTCAGGATTGAGTTGTAAGGCTCCACTACGGCTGTGGAGACCTGGGGGGCTGGGTAGATGGCGAACTCAAGCTTAGACTTTTTACCATAGTCAACAGAGAGTCTCTCCATCAGCAGGGAGGTAAACCCTGAGCCAGTGCCTCCACCAAAAGAGTGGAAGATGAGGAATCCTTGCAGACCAGTGCACTGATCAGCCTGTAAAAAAGCAATTTGCAAATCATTGAATCTAGCAAAACACATTTTTAATATACTAGAAACATGCATCCTCAGCACTCCCAGATTGTCTCACCAGTTTGCGAGTCCTGTCAAGAACCAGATCAATTATCTCTTTGCCAATTGTGTAGTGTCCTCGGGCGTAGTTGTTGGCAGCATCTTCCTTTCCTGTAATCAGCTGCTCAGGGTGGAACAGTTGACGGTAAGTTCCAGTTCGCACCTCGTCTGGAGAAAGAAAAATGGTACAAAAGATTTATTGAATAAGTCATTCTAAAGCTGAATCACTATCAAGAGCTTGACATTAAAATATCTCTACAATGGAAAAGAAAATGTTACTCTAGCAGTTTTTTTTTCAAAGACAAAATTATCATCTACATAAATTCACATTTTTTTTCGTGTAGTGAAAATCTTAATAACCATGCTATCCTTGGATTTTATTTCTTGTCAAAATGTTAACCCATATATATTTTTTGTAAAGAACAGACTTTGTTATTGAAGTTGTGATCCTTGTATCATACAAAATACATTGTTCTGTTACATAAAATTACTTTTAACAGACGGAGCTGTAAATTTATATTGATAAAAAATGCATCAAGTCTGATGTTCATTCTCCAATAACAGATATAGCTTTGTTCATGATGAAACTGCATAAATACATGAAAAATTCAATCTAAGTTATCTGACATCAGCATTATAACAGGCACTGACCGATGACAGTAGGTTCCAGGTCAACAAAGATGGCTCTGGGAACATGCTTTCCTGCCCCTGTTTCGCTGAAGAAGGTGTTGAAGGAGTCATCTCCTCCTCCAATGGTCTTGTCGCTGGGCATCTGTCCATCTGGCTGGATCCCATGTTCCAGACAGTACAGCTCCCAACATGCATTGCCAATCTGAGCCCCAGCTTGGCCCACATGAATAGAGATACATTCACGCTGTAGAGAGTGAGCAACACTTCAATTGCCAGAAACATCTGTTTGCTTTCCATATTTTTGCTGCGCAGAATTTAACTGCTGAAACCCAGCTATCATATAATATTGTCTACATGGATGTAGAAAAAAACATTTCATTCAGTGTTTAAATGCACAATATCTCACACTTAAATTAGAAAATCAACGTATTATTTCAACAAATACATTATATCTCACAATTTTTAGTGAATACATACACACAAGATATATACTATCAAACCAGATCTTACCATAGTTAATCTCTCTTCTCCAATGTCCAGGTATCGGTAAGAAGATGCAGTGCTGGAGACAGCTGTGCTACTCTGCTTTTTTATAGGCTACCTGCAGCTTAAGGTGAACCGTGATTTGATCTGAGCTGTAATCAGAGAACCTACTGATGTGACCAGGATAAGATCATCCGCTTGACAGACATAGACACAATGCAAAAGCAGGTCACCACCCTATTCATTGTGTGAATCTATGAGCACTGGTGTGTATGTGCACCTCATATTTCAGAGGGCAGAAGCTGAAACCCAGATGAGGGCAAAGTAACCTAAAGTAGTTTCACTTGGCAGTTGCTAATGTGTGATGTAGCTCATGTAAGGATAAAAAAAAAAAATCTTGTTAATTGGAGATTATTTTTTATAGGATCCTTTATGAGTAGCAACAGTCTGAGAAAGAATCAAATAATGGTATACCCTTTGTCAGCCATATACTAATTTTGAAAAAAGTGGATGGATGTACAGAGGAGACAATATAGTTATTTACTATTATTGACTTATTAAATGTCACATTTTCATGTTTTATTACTTTTATGTGTTAATATAATTGAATTTGATCATTCAAACTCATGAACTCAAACAAAAAAATTGCAAAAAAAAATAGACTGTGCCATTAATTATTGTATTCTTCTAGAGAATTGCATGGATACTTATGCAAAATTTATGCTAAAAATAAAAAATGACTTCAAATTTTTGGTTAACATGTATTTTAATGGAAAGACAAAATCCTCCAAACAGGTAACAGCTGTTCTGAACCCTGATGGCGCCTTTATTGAACTAAAATATACCGTTTTATTGAAATGATACACCTTGTTTGTCAAGCATGCCACTTTCCCACACTCCTCTACCTAAGCTGGAATGAACTGTCAGTCTTTATTAAGCAATACAATATACATGAGACCTGCTCCTCCTTCCGTAGTTCTTCAGCCTCTTGGGAGTGTAGAGAAACTCAATACAAGTGAACCGCCTTATAAGGCGTCAGCTGACCAAGAGGAGTAAACAGCAACTGTGTGCCAGATTGGTTCCACTGTGCCACATAAAAGTCTACCACAGAAACTGCACAACTAAAGCAAACAAGGAGCAAAATCATGCGTACTAAGTCTACCATGGGTTTCCTATTCACTCCATTCATACATCTAAGCCCAGAAAACTATTCACACCAAATAGGTTGTACAGTTCACATGTTTACAATTCTGCTTAACATGAGTTGAAATTGGCTGGCAGAGGCAGAACAGCCTGTTTCAGTTGGCAGGAATAACCTAATCTAATGATACAACTCCAATGGTCAAAGGCAGAAAGCTCTGTTATATATAAAACAAGTCAAACCACTTTCAGGACAACAGGCTTCCACTGTAATATGGAAATGTTGATTCAGTGTAATCCACTGTTTTGAGATACAACACTGTGGCAAACTGTGGCTTCTTTGTTCAGAAAATGTCATGTGGACTTCTTACTTGCTGTGACGATCATTATTTCTAACCACATGCTGAGTTATTTTCACACAAAAAAAGCAGTGGATGCCAGGCAAAAGTAGAATTAGACCTTTAAGTCTGTTGGTAGTGAACATATTTGTGGCAGCCAGAAAGCTACGAGTCATGCCACACTGTCAACTGCACCGCCGTTCATTATATGTCAATGAGCTTCTCTCCTGAGGCTGTGAGACTCATCTGTAACACAAAGAAAGCTGATGTCAGTATCAGTACTGATGTCAGACTCACAAAGCTTTATGGTGTTAATGGAAATTTTATGTCAATTTAAAACATGTTGATTCCACATTGGTGCTTCACACATGTACCTGCAGTGTGTTGTAGTACATGGTACAGATGACTGGATGATAATAATTATTTGTTTTTAATACTGTAAAAACACAAATTATAGCAAATTTTAAAAACGTTTTCCCCCAAATTGTAAGTCTGGTTCATAATCTGTGAGTGCTGTCAGCTTTTACCAGGAAAGCTCACATCTTACTGCTGTAATTTTTCGCCGTTTCCTGAGACATAAAGCTATGTCCCACTTCCATTGTTTGAGAGTGTAAGTCTCAAACAACGCCCCACAATTAAGTCTTTTCACTTGGGATAATGCTAGTGCTGGCAAGAAAGAAAGAGACCCAGGGCAGAACAAAAAGTAAGATAAAGAGATACTTTTTTGAAGTGACAGTAAATAAATATTTTGGAAAAAAATGCAGCAAAAATATTTTAGGTTTTAATAAATTAGCCACATATGGTATATAACATTAGAAATTAGTTTACACAGAAAGCAGTCTTTGAAGGGTGACATAAATACAGAGATACTCTGCAGGAGCTTCTGTAGTGGTGAAAAATACTGGCTTCTTCATAAGATGTCACATGGATTGTCTGTTGCACTTTTTTACTCATTCAGTGACTCATGGTGAAGCAACTACGACCTCTAGCTTTCATTTGACTACACTGACAGCATGACAGTCTGGGATTGGTTTGCAGGATGTTTGTCCCACCCACAAGATAACTGACTGTGGGCCTGACCCTTACATACACATGCATACAAGTGGCAAGAGGGCCAGTTTGAATTGATGGCTGGGTGGGATAGAATTTCCTTAGCACCAAAAGTTTTGAAATTACAGCAGGGCATTACAATCTTGATTAAGTAATATATTGGGAAATAAAATGGATGTATGTAATTGCAGAAAGAGGGGGATTTGGTGTCTCCCTACCCAAGTGTAATCATTTAGGCTACAGTGTGGAGATGACTTTAACCTAATTTGGACTACCATCATGTGAGGAAACTCCGAGACATAGGCCTATTGGTGGATATGAATTAAACAATCTGTAAGGCAATGTAATGGATTATTTAAATAAACAAGAAAGATTCCAAAAACAAAATAGAAATGAATAGCAATTTGAATTTGGTGATTAATCAGGTAGGAGTTTTAACAGTGGAGCAGCGTGTCTGAAAGATGTGAAATAATAAGATGATTTATTTTAGAAATACTTTGAATTATAATCTTAAAAATCTGCCTAACCCTTTTCTAACCATGAAACACAGCCCTCATAATTAAAAAAAATTAAAAAATGCCTGTTTGCACTGTACATTACTCCGTACTGTGGTTTTCTCAAAAGCTGCCCCAAACCTAAAGGATTCCCCTTCACCTGCCACACATTTCCACTGGGTCTTCAACAGGGACCTCTAGGGGGTCGTGTAGGTTACTGCAGGGAGGGTGCCAACATATTGTTTGATTTGTTTTTCTTTTCTTTTTAAAGATTAAAATATGTTTAAAAATACACGTTAATATGAATCCAACTTGTTTTGCCTTTTGCAACAACTTTGTGAAAGTGGAGTGTCCTTCCTCACCTAAAAGAATGTAGGTCAAGACTGCAGCCAGAGGCCGATATGGCTTTCTGCCTGAAGACCTCCAGACTGTGGTTATGCAATGCAATTTTATACTATATATGTAGCAGAGGGTCCCTGCTCCTTATCTAAATCACTTTCTCTCTCTGTTTATGACTTAAAGGAGCCATTTATGTCTACATACAAAGTGTAGAGTACAGTGTACAGTAACCCAGAGCAGACAAACCAAACCCCTGAGGCAAATGCAGACAAAAAGGCAAAGCAGCATCTCTCTCTCCTTAGGAAACTTTGGAGTTTTGGTGCCAGCAAATAGCTACACCCTGGCCATGGTCTGCAGGCCTATCTCTCAGAGTATTTTCTCCCTTAACATTTTCTCCTGGTGCTGGAACCTCTTAGTTAAACACAGAACAAGGTGATCCAGGAGGTTAACCAGGCTAACAAGATAACTGAGAATAAACATTTGCAACCCCAGAACCTGCACAACTGGTCCATAAACAAAAAAGAAACCCATGTCTGTAAGAACTGTCTATTTTACACTGTGTTGCGAGGGCGCAGAAAGCAAATTTCCCTCTCATTTTCGCCTGTTCTTCCGAGGTTCCAAGCGTTGGATTTAGTGACATCTATTGGCAGGGATGATATATAAAATTCATAACCATGTATTCATTTGTTCATAATCACCTGAAAATGAAAAAATATTATGTTTTCGAAAATTGATCACTAATTATTTTTCTCACTTGCCTCTCAAGGCTTTTATCTAAATCATTAACACAGGAAAGAAAGCACCTTATTTAAAACATTAGAAAATTGATTACATTTTTTTTGAATTCGCATATCGGAGCTTCCATATAGTTACTTTGTTGATATAGGTTTATGTTAAAAGTGGGACTCATGGCCTCTCAACATTTTTGTAATGACGGATTTCTATATTAACAAACAATATCTTGCAATATATAAAGTGGTCTGCGTGCTCACAGTGCGCGTCACGTCAAAGAGACGGGTGGGAGTGGTTTGCAGTTGAATATAGCGTGGCAGCTCCTCACCCACCTGGCATTACTCACTCACCCCGACCACATTGACGGCCGCTGTGAGAAGCTCCAGATCCAAAACAAAACTCCAGCTGCAAGTTACTCTTCTCTTAAAGGAAACTCTACAAAGAACCCACAATGGTAAGTATAGTTTCAGTTTTGGTTCGAGAGGAATTTCCACTTAAAGGTTGTTTGTTGTGAAAACTCTTAAAACAGTAAATATAGCTTGTGCACTTAAGTGTTTACATCGTGACTCAGTGAATCTGATTTAAATGTGCTGGGAAATGAGGCAGATTGAAGGTGCGATGTAGCAACTGAGAGCTGCTCCCTATGAGCCCTCCTGTAGGACTCTTCAGTCAGAAATAGACTCAGTGACTGGCAGTAAAGCTGAGCTGGCTGCTGGCCTGGATGAGCAGGTGGTGATGATCAGTCTACATTTGCAGCACATCAGGAGAAAGATATTAAACACAGATAGTTATGATGTATAGCCCAGTGTGATGTGTTTTTTTTTGTTTTAACATTTATTGGATCAATAGTCCAGTATTTTTTTCAGATAAAGTGAAATATATTCTCTAAAAAAATACTGTTGTAATACTCATAATGCCTTTTGCTAGGCTGCTAGGTAGTTCAGTGAGTTCTGCGTCAGTATAGTAAGGAATTTAGGTGTGTCCCGTAGTACAAATATCAACAAGTCAGTTCAGATTGAGACAAGTGTTTCTGCAGGGCAGGACTGAAACTTTTCCCTCCAAAATTAAACAGTTATGGATGGTATAACAGTGACCCAAGCCTTTAGTAACTTAACAATGTTAAACTTGCTTGCATGCAGTAAAAAGCAACCCCCCCACTTGTTATTCAGTGTAACATAGGACTGGCAGTTTATCTCTGTCAAATGAAACCAAGATAACCTTGCAGCCTCTGTGAATGGAATGTTACTGGTGAAGTTGACTGTATCGGTTTTTGACATACGCCATGGTTAGTCTTACGACTGCTTGAGGAGTTGAACTGACACACACATACACACCACTAACCTGTGTCCTGTTTGCACGGTGTAGGATAAACACAGGCTGTTAGCACTGTCAGTACAATGAGCTCATAAAAAAAACAACTGGTATCATTACTAAGAACAAGACTACAGCATACCCGCCCTGATCAAATAATCCTGATCTCTATAATTTAGATCATACTGTTAATGTTAGAAATCAAATCTTAGAGCTACACTGAAGAGCTACACCAAATACATGGTGTGGAGTTAGCCTATAATAGTTATTTAAGCTGATCAGTGGCTGTAAATAATAATTTATACATAAAGTAAAGGTTTAAATTGAAAACACCTAAGATCACTACTAAATTCACACAACTGTTCCACTCATTGTGCAAGATGTTGTTTTTAGTATTGTCATAATGCCTGTTGTACAACCTCAGAATGACACATTATGCACTAAATTCAACAGAGAGGCTTACCTTGGGATCATGAATGTGCTCTGCAGATGACATGACAGCCAATCAGTTACCTTATATTGCGTGCAATAGTGGATCTAGTCTTTTATTGCATAACCTAGCTGTCTATGGCACAATTAAACTTGTTTGGCTAACTTTTCCATCTTTAGCATTTTGCTTTTTAGCTTGTTTGACCACTTTTTTGTCCAGTTTACAAACGGAAACTGTAAGAGTGACAGATGTAAAACAGTCAGCCAGTCAGTGCCTATCAGGTTGGTACATATCAACTGAGTAAGACTGGGGCACCAACACAGGAAAGACTCAGTGTTATTTAGTTGTCTGGCGCTCTTGGCAGTAATTCTCCAGCAACACAATATGCTTTAATTATAGTTTTTAAACATATTCAAGGGGTGATTCGGGCTGAGGATGGCAACAGAAGAAATCCAAAGCTTTTTTGATAACTGTTTTTTCAAGTCAAAATATCAAACATTTGCTGGTTCCAGCTTCTTAAAAGTGAGAATTGGCTGCTTTTCTTTGTCATTTCTCATGGTACATGAATAATTTTAGAGATTTGGAGTGTAGTGTGGGAAAAGGAAGCAAGGTGAGGATGTTGTAATGAGCATTTATATTTTTTGTCGACATTTTATAGACTAAATGATTAATAGGTTGATTATGCAAATAATCTGTAGATTAGTCAGTGATGAAAATAATCATTAGTTGGAGACTTAATCTACAATAAGATAAATAAGTTCATGCCAATTTGGTCTTTGGGTGGCAGATTTCAGGCTGATGTCTGTGAAGTGGTAAGCATCTCTAAATTCAATAGTTGTCATCCTTAAAATCCAAGAAAATCCATACCAAATATCATGTCAATCTGGCCTACAGATGTCAACACGTTCTGGACTGGACTAAAGGGTCAGACAGAACAATCGATTGAATGAAAGAAAGAAAAAAAAGACAATAAACTAAATATTAACATGCAAAATTGAAGATATGACTCAATATCACTGCCTTTTCTCTGGAATAATGGTAACATCTGTGTCATAAACTAAATACATGGCAGTTTGGGTGTGGACAAGATTCCATGAAATCATGATCCACTCTCAGCTTGTCTCTGTGATACATCATGTCTATTTTCCTGTTATAGAGGCAGAATGCACTGTGATGATGGGGTATTAAGGGATCTCTGTTCTCATGTCTGCTGACCTGAAAAAGCTTTTAACAAATTGATTGCTCTCTTTTTGTGTTCACTTTTCCTCTCTCTCTCCCTCTATCTCTCTATCTGCGTAGAGTGTTCATTCTGTTAGTTTAAGTCACCAACAAAACTGGTATCTCAAGTCCATGTGGGCTCAGACGTGCCCTTGTTTACGTCATATACAGACACACCCTAACAGGTTCCAGGGACAGGAGAGGTTTGGTTTGACAGTACTTCGTCTTAAATCTTGAATTTACTTTGACTTATGGAGATGAAAAATAAGTGACAACCTAGTTTTGACAGAAAATATCTGGAGACTTTACATTTTTCATTTTCAGCTGCAACATAAATAAATAGTTTGTAGACTGCAGCAAACTTTCAGCAGATCAGGTGTAAAAACCAACCTGGTAGTGGCCACTATTTTCGGGACTGCCAGGCGGTGTTTACTGAAACAGTCAGCCTTTGCTGAGAGGTGTCAGGTTAGTGGGGAACCCAAAATAGCTGCTGCACAGCGCTCTGCTAACCTGGATACGCAGGCCAGTCTGTGCAGGGTCACCTCTGCTTTGGATAGCTTCTGGTGATGAAGTATTAAATATATCTTTTTTAAAAAAAATCCCTATCAATCAACATGGGTTTCGGGAGATTTTACAGACTCTAAAATTATACAGCGTGATACTTTAAAACCCTCCAGCCACACAGTCCCCCCAGCCCTCACCCAGCAGCGCCTTCCCTCATCAGTCTGATCACTGAGAAGAAGAGAGTTGGGGCAAGGATAAAAATAGCAGCCTGACATGAAGCAAGGTGGGAATATATAGTGTGTCAAAGGTAGTTACTGACGTGGAATAAAGTCATGGGTAGATAGTTTTATGATGCGTTCTTGTACCTTGCGTCTTTTTGAATGCAAATATTTACTATGTTTTTCTCTGGCTCAGTCTCTTTTATTGTTGATTGCCCAGCAGTCTGGGTGTTGCTGAGTATGATATTTACGATAATCCTGATAATTGTGTACAAGTGTTTTTTGGTTGTTTTTTTTCACAGTCTGCAATAAAATTGTATATATATAATTGTATATATATTCCGTCCCTTCTGATGGGTGACTAATTTCTTTCATTTCAGGAATGTAGTTCCTTTGCCCAAACTTATTCCGAGCCTTAGAGTTCTAAGTTATGTCTAGCAATATCCAAAATTAAGGAAAATTAATGGATTTTGTTTTTTTTTTTTTTTAAAAAAAGTTTAGATTTAATTATGATACTACCAAAGCTTTTACAGCGTTACAGAAACAGTCAAGTATAAAAATTGTAGCTATTGTAAGACTTTCATATGAGTTTCTTTGTCAGTGCCTTACTCACACAATGTGCACTGTATAGACTATCAGGCTTGTAGTATATCTTTGGGCAAATTCTGTAGCAAAAGGCTAATGCAGACACAGAGATACAAGTGTAATTAGATCCTACAACTCGTATAGATGCCATAGCTTACATTTAATCAGTGTTTTTCAGGTTATCAGAATTGTTTGATAAATTTGTGTCAGTACTGTTGGGCTTTCTAAATCCTCCAGTGCCTCATTTGGAAGCCCTGGGAGATCTGTCAAATACTGCAATCCCAGTTATCTAATGTTAGATACTGCTTTCAACATAGTAACCAAACACAACACTATGTGTGGTTAATGTACTGGATTCATTTTTTTGTCATTCCATTGGTGCCTTCTTTTTTTTTTTTTTGGGTCATCTTTGTAGTGTGAATGCGGTTCTCTGAACTCAACCTCTATTTCAGCTCATGACCCTCGCTCACAGTCACATGAGACCAAGTGACAGCTGCAGAGAATCTGTTTTGCTTGTTCCTAAGACTTCAGCCTTCTTTCCTCCATATATCTCTTTACTTCCACCTAGTGGTGAAGTTTCAGAATGACTCCTTTGGATATTTTCTGATTATAAACAATTTGCCACTGATACAATTCTGCAAAGCAAAACAACAACACACAGTTTCTGATAGTATGCAAGCCTTTCCCTTCACTGCATTGCATCTTTATCTACCCTTCTTTTTATTTCCCCAGCTCCTTTTTTCTGCCCCTTTTTTCACCTTCTCCTCTTCTTATCTTCCAGCGTGAATGCATCTCTGTCCACGTAGGCCAGGCTGGTGTCCAGATGGGGAATGCCTGCTGGGAGCTCTACTGTCTGGAACACGGCATCCAGCCTGACGGCCTCATGCCCGACACACAGAATCAATTAACCGACGAGTCCTTTGTCACTTTCTTCAGCAAGACTGGGACAGGGAAATATGTCCCCAGAGCAATCTTAGTTGACCTGGAGCCCACTGTCATTGGTCAGTACTGTCTTTGATATGGAGCTTGGTAGGTTTTTATGAAGAATGAGAAATTTCAGAAGATGGTAGTATCTTCTGTTGTGGCACAAATAAGTTCAGTGCATCACCATAACAAGAGAGTGTTTTGATGTTTTGCAATTATTGATCATTCTCTCTGGACATTGTCCATTCAGTTGTCAATAGTATACACAACATAGGTTATGTTGAACTATCTATTGAAGATGAGGTTGTGTCTTTTTACCTTTTCATATATTTTACCAAACCACACAAAATTTCATCTGCATGGCGTGGTAGCTTAAAGATTCAGATGTCTTAGCGAGTCTCTGAAATGATTCACTCATACTGTAGCACTTTATATAAATGGTGAATTTGTTTTCTCAACTGTCTCTTTTGTCTTTTCATTTGTCAGATGAGGTGCGCACAGGAACGTACCGTCAGCTATTTCACCCTGAACAGCTGATCTCGGGAAAAGAAGATGCAGCTAACAACTATGCCCGTGGACACTACACCATCGGCAAAGAGATCATTGACTTTGTCCTAGACAGAATCCGCAAACTGGTAAGGAATTTAAGCAGTAAATGTCAGGTTTTAATTCACATTTATACTTGCTTTGTCCTATAAGGCCTAGACATACAAAACAGACATTAAAAGACAAGTGGCAATGAAGGCCATTACGTCACCTTATGTTGCTTGTGTCTCGGCCAAAACTTGAACACAACGCAAAGACTACAGCCAACAGCCAAAAAGCATGTACATTCTGTGCCTGCGTGAGAGGAAGTAACTTTCCATACCAACAGGCGGGGGTAGTCTGAATTGATCCTCAAAAAGGGAGACCAGAAGACTGATGGATTCAAGATGCTAGTTAGCCAGATAGCACATCAACAACACAACTCAGTCTTGAAAGAACAGTGGATATTCAACATGCGCTAGTGAACAATTAAATAAATATGACCCGTTTCTACTAAAGAGTTCAGTGGTTAGAAAAAATAATCTTACCTGAAGGTTGTCTTCTGCCCTTTTGACTTTAGCTGTTTGTTTTCTTTTTTTTCTCAAACTGGTGTGAACAGTGCTGGACACACTACAAAAATGAGGGCGACAGTCTGACAGACGGTCAACAGTCAGCTTGGTGTGTCAGGGCCCTAACAGTGCTCCATCTAGTTAACAGCTGATTTTCATGAATCCAAACAATAAAATTTTATGAGCTCAAATACATCAGACATCAGTGAAAGAGCTTGATCATGGATGCAAATTAATACTTTATTTCTATTGCTTTTTTTTTTGTTTTTTTAACAGTCCTTTTAATTGTTTCTCTGTATCTGTAGGCTGATCAGTGCACTGGTCTCCAGGGTTTTCTGGTCTTCCACTCCTTCGGTGGAGGCACTGGCTCAGGCTTCACCTCCTTACTGATGGAGAGACTTTCTGTTGACTTTGGCAAAAAGTCAAAGCTTGAATTTGCCGTTTACCCAGCCCCCCAGGTTTCTACCGCAGTAGTTGAGCCTTATAACTCCATCCTGACCACCCACACCACCCTGGAGCACTCCGACTGCGCCTTCATGGTGGACAACGAGGCCATCTACGATATCTGCCGCAGGAACCTTGATATTGAACGCCCTTCATACACCAACCTGAACAGGCTCATCAGCCAGATTGTGTCTTCAATCACAGCCTCCCTACGCTTCGATGGAGCCCTGAATGTTGACCTGACCGAGTTCCAGACCAACTTGGTGCCCTACCCTCGTATCCACTTCCCTCTGGCCACCTATGCTCCGGTCATCTCTGCTGAGAAAGCCTACCATGAGCAGCTGTCTGTTGCTGAGATCACAAACGCCTGCTTTGAGCCAGCCAACCAGATGGTGAAGTGTGATCCTCGTCATGGTAAATACATGGCCTGCTGTCTGCTGTATCGTGGTGATGTGGTGCCCAAAGATGTCAACTCTGCCATTGCATCTATCAAGACCAAACGCACCATCCAGTTTGTGGACTGGTGCCCTACTGGCTTCAAGGTGGGTATCAACTACCAGCCTCCAACAGTGGTTCCTGGAGGAGACCTGGCCAAGGTGCAGAGGGCCGTGTGCATGCTGAGCAACACCACCGCCATCGCTGAGGCCTGGGCCCGTCTTGACCACAAGTTTGACCTCATGTATGCCAAGAGAGCCTTTGTCCACTGGTATGTTGGGGAGGGCATGGAGGAGGGAGAGTTCTCAGAGGCCAGAGAAGACATGGCTGCCCTGGAGAAGGATTATGAAGAGGTTGGGATTGATTCCTTTGACTCAGATGAGGAAGGAGAGGAATACTAGACAGGCTTAGGTGGCATCAGTAATTTTCAGAGATAAAACTGGTCTATTTTTTAATAGACAATATCGCTTTGTTTCAAATTTAAAAATATTAGTTTATTTTTACCCTTTTAAATAAAAAATGTACCTACCTGCACAGGTTCTTTGTTGAGCCATAAGAATTATTAGATGCTACAGCTTTTGTGTTGGTTTGTATCTGTTTATTAATTTGTTTTATTGAAAAGAGAGAGCGCAGCAGTAACCTAATTTTTATAAGTTTGAAACCTGTGTTGTTGCTCAATAAATATTTCCCCTAAATATATTGCCTGTTGTTTTTTGTTGTTTGTTTTCTACTTTAAGTAGGCCCAAATTTTAAATTTATCTGTCAAATCTGTAAGTTATTAATAATTTTTAAAAATATTTTGATGATAAAAAATTATCATCTGTATCACATTTTGTACACACTGAATTTGTATAAAATATATATATATATATATATATATATATATATTTACATATAGTGTTGAGCAAGTGTGTCATTGCTGGAAAAATTGTTCAAATGTCTATAGTTTCACGGCTTGGCCACTAGAGCTCAGTAAAATCTAGTTTATAAAGACACCTAAGAAGGAACTGTTTTTTAGGACTTCCAATAACAAATTCAGTATGTATTTCTTTCCCACTTACTCTGTATGCCAAATTTTTGTTTTATATAATTAATGCCATTTATACTTAATTATGTAACCTCCTCATTGGAAATTGATGTGTATGTATTAAAACATAAAGGCATATCCTTTGCATACCTATATACTGCACTATAACACAATCTATAAAGCTTATATGCTTTACCTAGGCAGTAATTATATTACATAATGACGGAAACAGATTTCCCCCAGTATTTAAATATTAAATAAATAATCTAACTATTGTGCTTTATCAACACGTGGTGATACAGTGAAGTCATTTTCTGTCATTTTGAAATCTTATAAAATATAAATATAACAGGCTTTATATCTGCATATTGACATACAATGTAGAGTGTACAGTGTAGAGGCGCCCCCTAGTGGAGGCTGTTGAGGTCGAAGAGGCTGTGATGAGATTCTCAGAAGTGCAGAGTTCAACAGGACGCCGGGTTTGCCCTAAACTGGCCGAATTTCACTCACTTTGTTACTAATAGCTGACTTGCAATGGCCACACGCTGGGGAATATGCAGTGCAGGCAAAATTAGTCATGACTTCTCGGTTGCTTTACGGACACTGTCTCCGGAAGACCACGAGGTAACTTTTGACTAAGTAGCTTTATTTCGGCTAATGCAGCTACACTTCTGCAAACACGGTGCATAAAGTGTCGATTGTGCATATGTGTGTTCTTTGCGAGTAGGTTGTGTCACAAGGGAGTAAATAATTCCTCGTAAACTGTGCGTTTTAACGGCGGACTAAGCTTTGATTAATGTAATAAAAATGTAAACATGCACACACAGAGAGACATCAACCACTGTCCCCGTTAGCTAACCCAGAGGTCACCAGCCTTTGTGAGACTGAGAGAAACAAGTGTAAAGAGTGGCCTAATGTGGATGGCTACCTGTCTGATACAATATAACCCTCCGAATAATCTAAATTTACAGAAATCCGTGATTCAATTCTTCCTGGTCAAAAAAAGGAATGCGAGTTTCCAAAATGTCATTGTTACATGGAGAAATTAAGCCACTTTTGCTATTATTTTTTATGGATATCTGCAATAAGTGAACATGTCAGGAAACTCACCAGAGGAATTCATATAAAGAAGAACTCCCACAATACATTTGTGCATATCTGTAATTGCATTGTTTCTAGTCATAATTCTAATTGCCGGTATCTTTAAATGCATTTTTACTGGTCATAATGGCAATTGTGAATATGGATTATGACATTTTTGCCAGTAAAAAAAACACAGTAACAGTTGCCAGTAAAAAAAATATATATATTTTGGATATTCAAAATTACATCATGGATATCTGGAATGGTTTTTCATTTTGGCCATCTGAAATTAAAATTATGACAAGTAACAGCTGGGCAGTGGATAACTGAAATGGACGTCTTTTATGGTAAGAATGATATTGCAGATATCAAGACATTATTCTGGGCATAGAAAATGCATTTGTGGATATCTGAAATTAAAAGGTGAAGACACATATATAAGTGTTTCCCTAGGAAGAATGTCATTGTGGATATCTGAAAGGAGGAACTGAATTACAGATTTCTTCAATATCCAGTCTATCTGTTGAATGTTAAAACTTCCACTCATACCTTTTTTTAAGTATTTACATATACACATTTAGTTTTAGTACTATCAAAGTTGTAGATATCTTGAAATACAGTTTCTAACTGGAAGAATGTTACTGCTGATATGTTTAATTGTCCTTTTGACTAGTAAGAACACAATTTTGATGAGGAGAAATGCTATTATAGATATCTAAACTGCAAGTACAGATAGGGGTGAAGTTCAGTTAATGTTAAAATGGCTTGCCTTTTAACTTCTGTCTGCAGCTGACACAGAGGTCACCCTTTGACCACTGCACACTTCTGAATGTGTTTTTGCATAACAGAGCCTCATATACCAGAAAGAGGAAATGTGCAGTAGATGCTCCTTGCAGCCACTTCCCACAAATACAATTAAACCTTGTTCTTGTTGTTAATTGTGTTGTTTGCATCATTAAACAGGGAGTACAAAAAATGTGTCCAGAAATCAGGTGATAAGTAAAATTATCATCCTATGTTTGTTGCTTTACTCATTTTTCATATTATGGTTGTGCTTACGTGTCAACATGCACACATAGTTATTCATATTGGATTTGGGTAAATATTCATTCAGTATAAATAACTGCAAATACATGCTGCATTACTGAAACTGTATTCATCCTCAGATAGTGGCTGTTGCAGCGAGGGACCTACAGCATGCTGAAGAATTTGCCAAAAAGCACAACATCCCTCGAGCATATGGAAGTTATGATGAGTTGGCAAATGCTCCAGACATCGGTGGGTTCTTTTGTCAGAATATGGTGCAATGTTTCTGTCTAAATTGATTCAACAATTTCTATCTCTCAGCTGAAGTGTCTTTAGGGCTATCACTGAATCTCAACCAGCGTCTAAACTGCTGATCTTTATTGCACTCTGCATTACATACTTCCCTTACCTGGATAAGTGGAGTGTTTAAATAATATTTCTAAAACACTGCTATCGCTCACACTCTCTCTAGATGTGGTGTATGTTGGCACCATCCACCCGTACCACCTGACTGCTGGCAAGCTCTTTATGAAGTCTAAAAAGAATGTGCTGATTGAGAAGCCTTTGGCCATGAATTCAAGGGAGGTGGAGGAACTCATCACTGCAGCCCGAGACAACAGTGTCTTTCTCATGGAGGTACCTAAAAGTCTTTTTTATGTCTTCGCGCCAGCAGTAACTTTGACTGAAGGCATTATGTCATCAGGTTCTCCTTATGTAGGTCTCATTTTCGTGAACATGATATTTAAAGAATGCCTTCAGAGAATTTCTTCAAATTTGGCACAAATGTCCACTTAGACTCAACAATGAACTAATTAGATTTTGGTGATCAAAGGTCAAGGTCACTGTGACCTCACAAAACATGTTTTTGGCTGTAACTCTATAATTAATGCTGTAATTATGACTCAGTAATGAAGTTATTCAATTTTGGCCGTCACAGGTCAAGGTCACTGTGATCTTGCATCCTTGTTATTTCAAATTTGGCACAAACGTCCACTTTTAGTCAAGGTTGACCTGATACAATTGTAATGGTCATAGGTCAATGGTCAAGGTCACTGCGACCTTGTCTGTCTCATTCTTATTAATATGATATCCCAAATTCCTGGAGGATTTGGGTTTTTTTTCAAATTTGGCACAAATGTCAAATTGGACTCAAGAAGGAACTGATTCAAATTTTGTGGTCGAAGGTAAAAGGTCAGGGTCACTGTGACTTCACAAAACATGTCTTTGGCTACAACTTTAGAATTCATCCTGGCATTATGACAAACTTACACACATGTCTAATATGATATAATGATGAAGTGATGACATAAAAGATCAACTTCACATTGATTTCATAATGTTCTGCAAAAACACGTTTCTGTCCATTACTCATCATCATAACTCAGGAACAGAAGGGGAGACATTGGTGACACCTATCTTGGGTGCCCACCTTAAAACTGTGCTGATTATATAGATTTTCTGTGCTCCCAGGTTTTAGATGTGTGTGAAGCATCCATGTTTTTCACAGACATGGATGTAAACCGTGAGTACAACTTGACTGGTTCGTGGAGGCATACAACCATGATGCAGTAATTATTTATTTATTTTTTTAAACTAAGATCACATCTACCATTTAGCTGTTAAAACTATTCCATGTCTCCATCCAGGCAATTTGGACGCGTTTCTTTCCTGTATCCCTTGAAGTCAGGAGACTGCTAGGCCAGGGTGAGGTGGGTGAAGTTCAGATGGTGAGGGCTGACCTCGGGGCTCCGCTCACCCACATTCCTCGCTTTTCTGAGAAGAATCTGGGAGGGGGGGCGCTGCTGGACCTGGGCATCTACTCTCTGCAGTTTATCCTCATGGTTTTTAATGGGGAGAGGCCTGAGTCCATCCACGCCACAGGGCATTGCATAGACACAGGTGATCTGAGCAAGTCAATTTTACAAGAAAATATTTCAGTAAATGACAACCTGTATTTCTTGATGAATAACTATTGAATCCAGAGATCCTTTTATGAAGGCTATAACAAAGCTCTTAAGAGCTTTATCAAATCCCTCACCTTTGCCCAGGTGTTGATGGAACAGCAGTTTTGGTCCTAAAGTTTTCTGGAAACAGACTTGCCATTTCCACTTGCTCAATCACCATGATGCTGAGCTGTGAAGCGGTTATCACTGGGACCAAAGGCACCATTAAGGTAACAGCATGCAATCAAAACACTGAATAACACAAGTATTTTAATATACTGATAATACTGGCTAACATCAGTGTTAACAGTAGGCTGTTGTTTGCGTTACTCGTGTTAGCATTGAGCTCCAAGCACAGTTAAACCCAAGTGCAGCTGAAACTGACGAACCACAGTCAAACTTTAGTTTTTTGCAATACAACTGATGAGCAGGAACAGCGAAATCTCTATGTTTTTGTCCATTATTGTTTTGTGGTGTGTTAAGAGTTTTGCAGTCAGTGTAGCTGCTTGTTTGCCTTAGACTTTTAGTCTGGTAGATTTATTACATAATTATTTAAAGTGATAGAAAAGTGAGTTTTTTCATACCTTGTTTAGCGATGCTGCTCTATCGTTTGAAATTGCCCACTTAAGCTGTTTAATGCAGGTATATTATAGTATTGCATAGTAAGGTGGATTGTTAATAGGATTTTACAGAGACTTGTATATTTAATACAACAGAAAAACCTGATGGCAAATAAAGATACATACATAGTTAACATTATTGAGCTAATGTAAAATATAAACTATTTACAAATATTTGTGCTTTGTATGAATGTCTCTAAACTTCACGCAAGGTGAATTACATAGAACTGATTTCATCATCAGGTACCCAATAATATGTGGTGCCCAACATCCTTGGAACTGAATGGGAAGGAGATGCAGTTCTCCCTGCCAGAGCCTGGCATGCCACTCAACCTCAAAAACAGCACAGGTCTACGATATGAAGCGGAGGAGGTCCGCCACTGTCTGCTGAAAGGTAAGAAGCTCTAATACATACAAGTAGAATACTTGTCGCGTTTACTTTTGATCTGTATTGATCTGATCAGTTTTAACATTTTCAGCCCTTTGTTATATTCGAGTATAATTTTAAAACGATTTGAATCTAGAATGTCTGATGTTGTGGTTTCTTGGTTTCTCATAACTGTTTGTCATCACTTGTTCCTCTCTAGGATTGAAGGAGAGTCCGGGGATGCCGTGGGCTCACTCCAGCCTGGCGGCAGAACTTATAGATGAGGCCAGAAGACAGCTGGGAGTGACATATGAGCAGGACAACATCCAGTGATGCCTCTCATTGACACCAAGGGACTTGTTCTTCAGCATGCAGAATCACAAAATCGGAAAAAAGTTCCCTCTTGGATTCAGTTCACAAAATACAAATCTAGTAGGGGTCAAAAATTTTAAAAAACATTCTCTACCAAATGGTCGATTTGGCTTTTTATGGTAAAGGTGTAGAAGGTAAGCTACTGTTATTAAAAAATGACTATTTGCTAAAATACTAAACTAAATAAACAAACTTCTGATCAGTCATTGTTGTTAAATGATATATTTCATGTTTTTGTTTATATATGTGTATGTATATGTATGTATGTATGTATGTATGTATTGGATGATTTTTTATTATCCCAAGCAATTTGTGTATATATATATATATATATATATATATATATATATATATATATATATATATATATATAAATATATAAGATAACAGTATGATTTTTTCCAACATTTCTAAGATATTTCAAAGTACTTAATGGTAATTATCTAGAACAAAAACACCTACATTAAAAAAAAAACTAAGGGGTCTAAGGGGATTTAAAGAGAAGAATATTAATTTTTTTTTGTTAGTATTGCCCAAAGGAAAAAAAAAGATTTTTTTCACATTGCTTTTTTTTCTTATTAAGGAATTAAGGGGTTGAGATTGTAATAGTACTATTGCTTTAATTTTCATTTATTAATTGTCAAGTATGCTCACAGTCATTTGAGTCTCTTATCTACTGGGTTGTTGTCATAGATAAAAATATGAAATTAAATATTTCATTTTCAAAATAAATTATTGCTTTCACGTTCATACGTTCCTACAGACAGTAGGCTATGGTTTTAAACCTATCTGCGCAATAATGTCACCTCAGACATCATTGGTGCTAGCTAGTGCACTAGAATAAACAGCCCAAAATCTCTTAAAGGGTTCTGGTGCTAGCTGCATGTCCCTAACGGTTGCTTGGCAACCGAACAGACGCTTGTTACCCTTCCGGAAGTGCGTGGCTCTGAGGAAATATGGCGCACGGACCAGTGCATGTACCAGCGGTATTCATTGCTTCAGTCTACTCGTTTATCGCATTTTGCTCGTCTGTTTTTGTCGTTTTTGCAGCATTTGAAACAGTAAACGCCGACAATGTCTTTAGTGCAAGCCACACGGCGACTGTCCCCGTCGCTGCCGCTCGGGATCTACGGTGAGTTTCCTGACATGTTCACTTACTGTAAGCTAGCTTCTCTATGCTAACAAGTGAGACACGTTACAGTTATCAGGTTCTGTTTAACTGTTATGTTTTGTTTATGTGTGTAGTAACTACATCTTCAGGTAACTGGTTTGCCCTTTTAAGACTATATTTCTATCCCGTGTGCCAGACTCGACTGCTTGTTTTATAAACTCTGTATTCTTCATGAGTGGCATCGCATCTGGTGTAACGTTACCTGACTCCATTCAAAAAGTTGTCAGTTTAATTAGATTTTGCGTATTAGGACCGCACACTGTTTGCAGATCTGTCCCAGTATCAATTTGCAAAACGCTCGCGTGCTGTAGAGAATTTCGGCGTGTAATGGTTCATTCAGCAGCACTTGAATCTCTTGTTTTACCTCCCGCTGAAAGCGCAGGAATAACGATGTTCTCTGTTTGAGAATTTGGGTGTATGCGGCTCATCTGATCAGGACAGAAATGTTATATGATTTAAAAAGGTCGTTTTTTTCGACGATTGTGGTAGTGAGAAATGATGCACCAAATTCGTGTTTAACCCTCTGAAACCTGAGCAATTGGCCTTGATTTCTTTCAAAAACATGGGAAGAAGGCAATGAGCAGCCTAAGCAGCACTGTTAAAAAAGAAGATGAACAAGACTTGGAAAAAATGCTTTAAAATATTATGATAATTCTGTAACATAATTTTAAATAGGTAATTGTGATAACTAGTAATATAGTTTCCCTAGCTTTTTCTTTTTTCCGTAGATATTTTCCCCAGCTTCTTTTAAAAACAATTTTGTAAATCTATTTTTTTTTCTCTTTTTTTGCAATTTGTGGATCATTTCTTACCAAGTTGCCTTTATTTCCTGTGTTTTTGAAAGGAATGCCACCAATTTTCTCAGGTCAAAGTTATACAACAATTTGTCAGGGGATGTGGTATGCAGGCCTTCACCTGTAACGACATTGTGTCTGATGTCACTATCAAAAGGAATTTTGAGGTTTGTTGACATATGGTGGTACATGGGCTTTTGTTTGCAGCATTTTTGCAGTATGAATGCTGATCCAACATCTTGTAGTGGTCTCCCCGAAACAACTGTTTGTGCTCTTTTTTTCATATGCATTGCCCTATGCATTTTTCATCATTAGTTTACAACTGGAATAATGATTAATGTCATTGTGCTCTGGACATATAACAAAAATATAGCACAACTGCAGCAAGTGGGACCAAAAAAAAAAAATAAATATTGATAGTATTGAATAAATAATAAAAATGACCACAGCATATAGTTTACAGCACAAAATACACCTATTGGTGTAATGCTAATGCTTCACTCAATTCTCTGACCTCATATCATGTCATGGCACTGTTTTTTTTCGATGTTTTATGAAGCTCCAGTATGCTGTTTCTGGTTGGACGGTTGCCATCATCTAACTCCAACAACAAACCACTCCAAAAATGTTGGCACAGGATGTGAAGTGCCTGGGTAGCCAAAGGCTAGATTATTTAAGCTGCAGTATAGTAGGAACCACAGTAGGAACAGATTTATATGAGGCTTTACCAGTCCTAGAATAAACATAATTTCAACGGTATATCCTATTTGATGCATTGTGAAGATGAAGTCCAATTTTTGTTCTACAGATGATTGCTTTGTTACTGTATGTGTTAGGCTTGATGTATTGTAAAGACAGCCAGCCATCACTTGTGTTTACTAACTAAAGAGCTTGATGCTACTGTTTATCCTTCCAAAGTCTTTTTTAAACTTCAAGATCCCCTGTCCTCTCTTGTCATCTCAGGTACCTTCTGTATGACGTGAACCCACCAGAGGGGTTCAATCTGCGGAGAGATGTCTATATCCGCATGGCCTCCCTGGTAAAGACTTTGAGGAAGGAGGGGGATGACTGGGTATTGGTGTTGCCCCCATGGGGTCGCCTCTACCACTGGCAGAGCTCCAATATCCACCAGATTCGCATCCCATGGGGAGAATTCTTCAGCCTCACAAGCCTGCAGGCCAATGTGCCTGTCATAGAGTATGAGGAATTCATTGCTGGTAAGCTCTTAATTTGGGTGAGCCAAACTAGAGTTACATTTTCTGAAGTTTTTCATTATCTGGCATTTAAGCCTACAGAAACCTCATAAAATGCTATAATTGTTCTTTACAGTTTTATTGACATGTTATACTGTAACCATTTACTGTTTTATTAACATGCTATACTATTGATTTAATTTTTACAGTTTTTTGACATGCTATTGTATGATTCTTTTTGTCGACATACTGTCCAAGTTTTTTCAAATATGCCATTTGTACAGTTTTATTGAGTATTGAGTATGACAAGCTATTCATAGCTTGTCATACTGTACTTTTTAACATACTGTACAATTACTTTTTCTAAACAATTTATTTAAGATGCTATACTATGACTTTTTTTACAGTGTAATGTATGTATCGTTCCTCTTTTGGATCTAGAGAACGGAGGTCCATTCATAGACCAGGTTCTAGTACTTCAAAACTACGCTGAGGGATGGGCTGATGGAAAATGGGAGGAAAAAGTTGACGAGCGGCCGTGCATCGACAAATTGATGTACTCCAAAGATAAACATGGCTACTACAGGTAAAGCAACACAATGCACAATGCCCCGCTATTTAAAAAAAAAAAAAAGTATACAATTTCACCTCATACACAATAAATTTGAAGTAGTTATAATGTAAAGAATGTAATGTTTAAAATTTTTCTAGGACAGTGAAAAGGAAGGCTGAGGAGTTCATGTGGCTGCTATGTGAAGAAATAGTTTAAAGCCAGAGACTGAGTTTTTATCCTGTCTTGACAGGTTTCATGTTCCTTCTTTTCTAACATATCCTAGTTTTCATGACCTAAATCCTTTTTCTGTCATGCCCTCCTGTGGAAGCATATTTTTGCTTTGTTTATTGTCCCTGCATGAAAGAGATTTATTAAGCTTAAGTGCCAAAGAAAATGAATTGTAATTATAGTTGAATAACTCAGTAGAGCCACTTCAGACAGTGATGGATCACATTCCCAGTATTTCTTCATTAATGATATCCATCTCTACCTTCCAGCTCGCACACCTCTCTCCTCTCCATCCATCATCAACTGTGTCATTTATCTTTTTTGTGTGTGTTTCCAAGGGGCTGGTTTTGGGGCTATGAGGAGACAAGAGCTCGAAATGTAACGTGCATATCAGCACAAGGCCATGCCTCCATCATGGCCCCGGTTCTCCAGAAAAACATCACAGTGACGTAAGTCTACAGAGCAACATGCTGATATGAAACGCACTGACTCTACACAAGCATACAGTACATACATGTGGACATTTGTCACATGCCAGTGACTGGTAAAGCGTGTCTGCGGCAGATAAATCCAAACTATTCATAGAGGTACAAGCAGCATCACACGCTTCTGAACCCCTATTGTTTTTGCTCATTAATGTTGTGTCTGCCTTCTCTCAAATATAATGGAACTATATGGCATTTATGGTTCTCAAAGCGCCAGAAGAATACATTTGAAAAACTCAGCACCAATGTCTCTTTCCAGAAATAATGACCCAGTTACTCAAAATAATCTGCAGGCCTTGTTGTGACTAGTTTCATGTAGGAGCTAATTTCTTTCTATCAAACTACACCCACCATCTGTATCACTGCGCAGAAGGAGGCGTGCATATTATTCTCACGTAGCATCACTAAGCTAGCTGACATTACAGCTCAGCCAAGCAGGACGCCATTAATATTTAAACACTGTGCTGTCACTTGTGCGAGCCTTTCACACAGTTGATGCACGCTACCTTTTGCGAGGTGATACTATTGATGGATGTAGTTCTGTAGAAAGAAAATAGTTCCTGATTTGAGGGTGAACTGTCCCTTTAACTGACTGAAGTTAAATTTAATATGGCACTTTAACCATTACTGATTCCATTGTGCTCACAAGATGAAATATGTAGCAAAATGAGTTAAACTAGACAGATGACACTATGTAGACACAACATTGATCATATGTTTTCAAACTTGTCAGTCTCCTCTTCAAACAGCCGTGGTGTAAGCACACATCCTCTGTAAGTTAGTGAAGTCGCTGATTCATCTCTCTGTGAATAGCTGAAAAATGATCTAACTCCATTGTTGTCTAAGTGTGGTATTACTTACAGATTGTTCTTTTAGATCTTAGCGATGCTGACATGGATAATCTTGTTTGTACGGTGCCATTTCACAGGTCTGTTATGCTTGACCGAGCAGAGACACTCCTCCATGATCACTATGCTGGGAAGGATTACTGGGATGTAAGTCAAACAACTGGCTAATGTCATGCCTTTTTTTTTTTGTAATGTTGGTGTCGGGTATTATTGGCCTATTTTTTTTTCCCGTAACCTGATGTGGGAGTCTCTGTAATTGTCTGTGTTTGACATAGACGCGCCGCAGTATGGTTTTTGCCAAGCACCTGAGACTCATTGGAGATGACTTCAGAGCAAAAAACTTGAACTCTACAGATGACAGAGACCATACTGTTTACAGTGAAGACTGGACTCGCATGAAAGTGAGTCAGTGCATCTGATTATGGCATGATTATGTGATTGCACGGGTGGAATTAAGACTGTAAAAGTACAGTAGATATTTCAGTATTCATTATGTGATTGTATGTGCATCATTTAAGTTCTGGCTCTTGCATATTTGAGAATATATTGAATTTGTGTGTTAATTGTGCCATCAGATCAGTCAGTCATACCCTTTAACTGCTCAGTACCTCTTTACTGTCAAATTTTATTGTGGTTTCAAACACTTGAATTTTCACCTTCTGAGTTCTCTCGTATTGTAGTGTTGTGAAAAGCTCCCATAGTTGCTATTGAATCATTTGTGTATAAGTATGTGCTGTTTGCATTTGTTGATTCTAAATTTGTAATAGATTGATATTGCATTCACTTCATTATGAAAAGAACCCTTCATTTCAACCTTATTCAGTTTCCAGCAATAATTAAACAGCAATCATCATTATTTTCTCTTTAGGTCAAGCTGGGCTTAGCTAAAGGTGGCCCATATCTGGGAGTCCACCTACGCAGGAAGGACTTCATCTGGGGTCACAGGGAGGATGTACCCAGCCTTAAAGGGGCAGTGAAAAAAATGCGCAGCTTGATGAAGAAGCACAAACTCGACAAAGTGTTTGTCGCTACAGATGCAGACGAGGAAGGTAATGATATACTGGCACATTCAGAGACAAATTCCTATTTGTTGTACACTTAAATAACCCAATGGCATGGAGAAATTTCATTTGTAATATTGACATAAAGTGCTTCAGAATTTTGCAGCTTTATGAAACATTGCTATGAACGGCGATACTGCGAAAGATATATTACATAAATATATACCTGAAGCTTTTTTTAATCTGGGAAAAATATTTAGATCTAAAACCGAATGGCACTGACACAATAACACAAGAATTTAGCATTATAATAAAGAATTATGCTATAATAAAACACCTAGTAGTAGAAATAATATTAGTAAGTAGTAGTCATGTATCAATAAAATCATTGTCACTATGAATACTTTTATAACTCTGTTTAATCTGTGCTATTTTGTAGAATTAAAGGAGCTGAAAAGGTTGTTGCCTGACATGGTGCGGTATGAGCCATCCACAGAAGACCTGGAGCTCTTTAAAGATGGAGGGGTGGCCATCATTGACCAGTGGATATGTGCCCATGCCAGGTTATTTAATTCTCACAGTTTTGTTCTATGTGATAATTAACAAAACAGTTTTTCAGTTGGTATAAGACTATTTTGCACGCTAGTTCTAAGCTGGGTTTCCAGTCAAACCCAGGTCTTTTAGGTTTTAACAGCTCTGTTCAGCTCCATGTGATTAAGTGTGACTTCTGCCTTCAGAAATGTGTTCCCAAAAAGTTAGCCACACCCTTCAAACCCTTCATCTTGCACAATGATCGGATCAAAGTCAGTTGTCCAATATTTTGGTTTACAACCACAAAAAACTGTTAAACTAACAGCACTCCAGTCACCCTTAGCTCTACTTTGTGTTTGGTGCATGCTAACACATTAAACTAAGATAGTGGCCTGCTTGTTACAGTGAATATGCTAGCATGCATAAATATTAGTGTTTAGCTTAAAGCACCACTGTGCCAAAGTTTAGCCAGCTGCTTAAATTGTTGTTGCTTTATCATTTTGGATAATTCTATATTCTATATACATAAAATTGTTTTTTTAAACATGTAATTCATAGCAGCTTCACATAAAAAGAAAACAACAGGACAAATTATATGAAATAGTTAAGTGTTTTTTTTCTGAAAGCATTATAGAATAATATAAAAAACATGCATTTTTGCTGACTTTTATTTTCAAAAAGGTAATTATTGAGGACGTATGCCAGTTACTCTTCCATGGCCAGCTTGGACAGAAATATTTTTAACACTAAATAAGAGCCTTGTCACTTTTAATCTCACCTACTGAAAATACCTTAAGATGAAGTCATATGAGAGTTGAAAAACTAGTCAGGGTACAGTAACCCTGAATAGTTTTTCAACTCTCATGTGACTGTGGTAATTTTCCAACTCATCTCTTTCATAACTGTTTGCTTTATGTATCTATGTATCTATGTATGTATTTATTTATTTATTTATTTATTATATATTTTTTAGATTCTTCATAGGAACGTCAGTGTCCACCTTCTCTTTCCGGATTCATGAAGAGAGGGAGATCCTGGGCTTTGACCCTAAAACTACATACAATCGTTTCTGTGGGGACACTGAAAAAGAATGTGAACAGCCCACACACTGGAAAATAGTTTACTGATGTGACCTCTCACTTTCCTGACACACACAAGTGCCAAAAGCTGTGTTTAAAGTGACATTTATTTCTATGGAATATATATTTTAATGGCTGTATTTTATGGTGTATTTTTTACGTTTTATGGTTTCAGAGTTGTGCAATCAGGTCCCGTAGTGACCACTGTGACTGAACCTCCAAAGGCCACGACAGGGCTGCCAAACACATATTACTGTTATGTTCAACAAGTAAATCTGCGGATATATTTTTAGGTTGTATGTTGAATAATAATAATGATTTCTGATATTTATGACCAGCACCACTGGTGAGAAAGTATCTAGGAATGGCTGTGGCAGAAAGGAAGTATTCTCAGTTTAACATTTTGTGAGATTGAAAGATGTTGAGCATCTAAACTTTGTTATTTTTTAAATATCTGATTTTGTTTTCAAAAATAAGATAAGATAATCCTTTATTGAGGATTAAAAAATAACACCAGATAAGAATCAAAGGGCATTCAGAGATCATAAACATACTGTGAAGATGATGTTTTTAATTAGTAAAGGGACTCTTTGGAGTTTTTTTTGTAAATAAGTAAAGGTTTGTTTACATTTCCGTGTTTCTTACCAAAAAGCAAAGCACATGTTGAATGAATTTCCTTCCTCAGACATTTGCAGCCGTTATTTTTGAAGTACTCTGAAACCTACAGTGTTTTAATTCATGTTTGCTTGCAGTCTTACAGTCTTAGCTTAGTTTCGTAGCGTTACTGCCACTAACTGTTGATCAGTGGATTAGCATTAAACCTGCTAGAGTAATGTGAATTGCATCGCCACACTCTAAAGCACATGCTTCCTTGTGCCTTTGCTCGAGATCCACACGAAAAGTGGATCAGCTCACAAAAACATTGCTGCACAGCACAGTTAGTGGCCAAAAACTCCACAGGGTGCCCTTAAGAATAGAAAACAGAAAGAAGCGAATGATTCCCAGCTCACAAATTGTTAAAATGAGGTGCATCTTTGCCTCTGCTTTCATTGTATTTCAGTATTTGAGTGACATGACTTTCCTCCCTTATTTCATATCTTATGCAGTGCCAGTACTAACATTTGTTACATGGGACTACAGTACAAATGATATTAAAGAAGTATGACAGGCTTTGTAAATAACAATATCACAATGAAGTTTAATGCTGCTTAAATCTGTCAGCCTTTTTTTCTGTAAGCTATAGATTATATATTGTTCATTTGGCATCAACCATAATAGTGTTGCTATAACCACTGAAAGGAATTCAAATGCCACAAAGGAGCCAGTGTGTCTTGTCAACACTAGCCAGCTTTAAAGCTGCTGTCTTTTTTCATTGTTGAGGATGCCCATCTGATTACTGGTATGAACATTATCTCCTCACCGTCTTTGTACAGCAAGAATTTTAGTGTTGAATAAAAGATTTTAGCACACTCTAAACATGGCAGAAAGCAGTTTTGTGAAGTTTTTTTTAAATACAAAGTTTGACTCACACCAAAGTAATCCCTCTCATCATCACTCATGACCCATTTAGCAGTGTGTGTCAGTGTCTGTATCTGCAGAGAATCAGCTCTCCACCTGTGTTTTCTTATATCTGTCTAATTTGGTCTTAAGATGTTTCTGCTTGTCAGCTCTGGGTTAGCTGTGTGTAGCCCCCAGCCAATAGCAGCACAAGGTTGGGAGTCTATAAAAACATGGTGACCAGTTTACACCACTGGATGCAAGCTGCAACTCTGTGTGTCTGTGTCCATGTGTCTAGTTATTTGTTTGATTGACACACATCCAGTAGGGAAGCCATAGACAGGGTTGTGTAGAAGTGTGGGTGTGTTTCTTTGTGCTTTATGACGGAACTGCTGGTAATTAATCAGAAAATATTATCCCTCTGAATCACTACTGCTCCCTCTTATAATTCACTCTGTAGCTTGCTTGACAGCCTCTGGTTGAGCCAAGAAGGGGGTGCCAAGTTTGATTGTTAAGAAACAAGAAGCAATCAATTGAGTTTAGTGTGCCTTTAATCTTATAATGATGTCATGATTGTAAGAGGATATATCTTAGGTTTGTTAAATTTACCACTCAGAGTCCCTGTACTACCAAACATAATGCTTTAAGATACAGAGAAACTAATTTCTTTGCTTAAATTCAGACTCATTGATATATTCCCATATATTGAGTATTGCTGAACATGTCTATGTACTCACTAAGTGGTAGCTAAGAAGAAGTCAAGTCAAAAAGAAGTGCATTTGCTTGAGGCAGTTCACATGCTGAGGAAAATGACATTTATATAATCTGGAGATGTAGTCCTTGGGAACAGCAGTAGACATTTCTAGTATTACTTGTTTATGTATGCCAAATGTGTGTGAAAGTGCTAAGTGTACTATGAGGAAGTTTTTATTTTATGTTCTTTTTAGTTTCCTCTTGTCATGCAGAGAAAAGTCCATTTTAAGCATTTAAGAACTCCTGGAAATCCCTCACAGCCCCACTGGTTCTCAGAGCCATTTTGGAGATCAGCTTCTGCGGCCTGATGAATTGACTCTTGTGGTTTAACTGCGTTGTGCTCACCAGCAGCACTCACTTTTTCCCCCACAAGTTCTTATCAAGATGAAAAACCAGTAGGACTACCTTGATGATGGAATTCTTATTGATGTTTAACAATACAAAAGTGTCATGTCACCCCTGCTATTGTTTTGGCCCAACCCTGATGCTTTCTACTGTCCTTTTTTAAAAGTGTGGCAATGGAAAGAATCTGCATATAGTTACTTTGCCTGACTGGCAGATGTTACTGTCAAACAAAGGCATTTGCAGACTTGTGTGTCATGTTGCTGAATACTTGTACTTAGCGCAGAGGTTCAGGCTCTGAATGGAAAATATTGTTATGTATTAATGTGTGTGTAGGCTCAGCCACATCATCTTTAGTAACATAAAAAGCTTACATTTTCTGGCTTCAGTGTTGACCACTTGAGATGGTCATTTTAAAAGTAATTTTTATTCTTTACACCATAGGATCTTTACACCTTTTGTTGGTTACATAATTAATTTTCTGTCAGTGTAACTTGGATTTCTTTTTTTCTCTTTTTCCTTTCAACATAGTCACACGATATGCAGCGTCAAGAGAATTATTACTGCATTGTTCTTACATTTCCCTGTGGATCCCCCTTGTGATATCAGTGTGATTTTTTTTCCCTGTGGAGACCTTCCCCAACAACACCATACAAACCTGAGTCATTGAGTGTGCCCTGCCCCCCTCCCTGCTCTACCTTGTGTAACATATTTTGAAACCTTTTCACATATAATCTTAATCAAAAGGTAATTTTTCTCTCCATTGATCACTTTATTACCCAGAAATACACTCTGATATAGAACTACTGTATACTACTACTTCAGGTAGTTTATGAAAAGCCTGCCTTTTGTTTTTCAGACAAAAGGCTTTTCTCTCTTGATTTTCTATAATGGAACCTCTTTTGTCCCTTTTTGTATTTGATTGTGTTGTAGCATCATTTCCATAACTGTAGTGAAATTTTATTCTTTGTCTTTGTTAGGCACATGCACCTGCCCTCTTGGCTGCTAACTAGATATGTGCCCTTTTTGCAGGATTTTTTTATGCATTTCCTTTTTTAATTTTATACTTAGGGTTTAAGGTCTAACTCCGCGAGACCTGACGAGCCAATACCACTCCGACTTTCACTCCTCCCATCACAGCCACTACAGTTGACACACAAAAATTGAGGGCGCATCTTCGTCTTCCTGACCTGCTTTGATTTTTGACAGCCAATCCAACACATTCTCATCCCAACTTGTCACATATTGCAGCTTTGTCAGCTGACTTCTGTGTCTACGCATTACAATTTATATATCCTTCTGCATCTGTTGTTTATGCTCTGGAATGACACTACTGTGATGTCAACAAATGCACATGGTGGGATGACGTGCTGTGGTTGTGTTTAGGCAACATGCAATGACAGCACAGATTGGTTAGGTATAGGTGACAAAGTCACAGATGGTTTGGTTAAGGGCAAGGAGGCACATGGTAAGCTGTAGAAATAAACATCACATTCAAACAGGAAGCAAATACCAGACTCCCCCTTCCACCTGCCCTGTAGGCACCGTTGCGCTCCTTCTATAATGTTGTTATTGGCAGATCACAACCTGATGCCGCCATAACGCTGTCCCGATGCGTTTCATGCACACAGGGCAGGTTCCATCTGGCCGCATTCTCAATTGATGCCCCCCGTGCACGAATCAGACAGGTGCAGCAGGTGCCGTAAGGCCATCAGCTGGAGTATAATAACAACATGACAAGTTGTGTCTGGTTCGTCTGGTGCTCAACTGACGCTATGCGGCAGCATTCCATGCATATGTGAAAGGAGCCTTTTTGGCATTGCGCACTTATGCCAAAAGCACTGACAGAACGATGCCATTTGACCAATTCAGAACGAGAACGGGCCATCCACCCAGGTAACAACAGTGTTAGACCTATGCCTGGCATTTTTTTTGTCACTGTTGTGTATGGGTATTTAAATAAATGAATATAAAAGTAAGTAAAAGATATGCTATTGTATGTAACTATATTAATTTTTAGAGGGGTGCCCTTTTTTCTTGCATGTGCTCCTGCCCCCTGACATTCCTGTGCACGGCCCTGGTCTTTGTACAGTCATTCCTCAACTTACTCTGTATTTTTTATCTTGTATTAAAAAGGTATGTGAAAAGCCTCCAAACATACAATAAGTGATTAATTATTGCAATTATGGGTCATTGTGTGAAAAAAGAAGAAGTCCTAAGTCTTAAAGAATATATTAGACAATGTGTAAAACTCATGTAAATGCAAATTTAAGACCATTACAGCTTTTACAGAAACGTTTGGAGGTATCAGGTCAGTAGAGCAAAAAATATTGCAAAACTTCTTTCATAGACCTTGATTTATCATAGATATGCTTATTATTTATTATTTGCTTGTTATTATTTATTGTAAACTTATAATATTTGCTGCCCAAGTTAATTATGATGAGCCTGAAGCTGTTTGTTTGTTTGTTGCTGTCTGTTTTAAATGATAACGGAGCTAACAGAGATAAAATCCCGTGACATTTCATAACTGCTCGTGCCTACATTCAGTACAGTTTATTCTTCCCAGAACTCACGCGGCTCTCCTTTGTTTTGGGCAGTGCACGTTGCAGCCAGAGTACACGCCCTTCCTCACTGATGTACCTTGATGCAAACAGGTGGAGCTACTCACAGTGCGCGAGGCAAGCAAAGGAGAGGTGAGGGCTATTGTTCAATTGACCATTACGGCGGCGTTATATCTGATTTTGAGCTGTGAATTTACTCCGTTTTACTCCATTAATCGACTGATGGAAAGGGCATCCTGCTAGGGGGCACCTAGCGCCATGTCCTTCGTTAACTTGCGAGCTACAGTCAGATAATTTGACCAGTTTAGAGGACAAACGCAACCAGGTAAGTCTCATGGTTTATTGGTACATTTTTACTTTATTATTATTATTATAAAGAATTAACTCCTTTTTTTCTGGCATTCTATGGCTTTATGCATGTGGGTTTGTGGGCTTGTGGCACCATATAGTTAGGAAGGACCTACAGTTAATGTTAGTTGTAGTTTGATTAAAAAACTAAAACAAAATCAGGTCATATGTAGATATGTAGTTTTTTATTGCTTTTTTTCTCCCTGTAAAACATTTTATATTTATCTGTTACATTCAGGCTAGATTAAGTTTGAGGTCCCCCTTCGTTGTATCAATATGCCACTGAACCAACTTTTGTATTTTAAAAAAAAATAGTTTACACACATAATGTTTTAATAAGTATGTAAAGACTGAAGAGAGACCTGTTAGCTGCAACACCGTCTTTTAAACAGACTACAGTTAATACATTTATTTTTCTATGACTACTATATTGCATGTTAAGTGTGGAATGGAAATTACTTACTTAGTCTACCAAGATTATCCAATTTGCCTGTCTCTGGTCTTATTGTTTGTTTATTTTTTGCCGCTATTTGTTGGCAAATACGGCATAAAATGAAGTTCAATTTCTTTTATGCTCTTGCTCATTAATTTTTTTTTAGCTTATTTAATAAGGGACAGTGCAAATTAATAAATATACAAAGGTATAAAAATGCCAGATTTAGCCAGGAGGCTTATTTTCATCTGTAGTCCCTTTGCCAAGGTGTTACATGAGGCTTCCTAAAATACAATAAAGCAAATGGCAAAGAAATGGGGCATACAGTTTAAATCTTTCCTCTAGTCTACACCAGGAGGCCCCAAGCAACTGCTTATATTGCTTAATTTTTATTGCTTAGTATACATGCAGTTAAGAGGTGAATAGACAAAATCTCATAATTGTGTTTTCATTTTAGCCTCCTTTACTGATGGCCTTCTTCCGGCAGCTGAAACTTCTTCTCTGGAAGAATGGGCTGGCGATCATCAGACAGCCAGTGAGTGACTTTCTTTTTCTTTTCTTTTTTTTTTTTAAGATTATTTTTTGGGCTTTTGCCTTTATTAGATAGGACAGCTTAAGTGTAAAAGGGGGGGAGGCAGGGGATGACATGCAGCAAAGGGCCAAGGTCAGAACTGAACCTACAGCCACTGCGGCGAAGACGTAGACTCTGTACATGGGGAGCCACAAGAGTGATTTTCAACTGCAGTGGGAGCTAAAATTTTATTTCCATATAAGCACACAGATTTTTAATAGAAATTGTGGGGAATAGATCACATTAGTAACAGTACCTTTACAGCTGGGATACTCCATATTTCAGTAACATATTAAACCATGTATCAGTCAAAATGTGTAGTATATAACCTTTATATACTGTTCATAAACTGATTATTACTGTTTCATTGTATCTTCTGTTATAGCTATGGTCCCTGACTCTGATCATCTGGCCTCTGATCATCTTCATCATCATTGCTGTCACCCGCGACCAGTTCCCTCCAGTGCTGAAAGACACATGTAAGTGTAAAAGTGCTTTAATCAAGGTCCACGTTACGTACAATGTGTATGTGTAAGCCTTTCATCGCAACTGTCTTTACAAAGACAAGCTTACCATTGCATAATCAATCGTGGACAGATGACTCTGTGCAAACAAAATAAACTGCAAGCAAACAGAATAAAGCTTTCAACAAGTGCTGAAAAGGAGTCACAGCCCTGATGAGTGTATAAGCTCAAACAAAGCATTACATTTTATGAATCTTAATTTATATGATGTACTTTCAGACCTTACAGTAAAAAAACAAAAAATGGCTGTCGTCTCTTTGAAAACATCGGAAACTTTATTTTCATAAAAAGTAAAGCAAAATCTGAAACTGGGGACCTAAAGGGAAAAAATCCAATTGGCTAAAGTTTGCATTAACTCTTGACATTTGACATGGGCTGCAAGGGGTTTTGTTTGGCATCTTAAAGAATAGCAGGTGAACAAATGGAGACACTCCAATTTCACAATCGAAGCAAACAAATGGAAAGTTAAACTCAAACATGAATGGTCTTTCAGAACTGAGCCTATCCCTACACTGTTGACATGGTGTTTGTACTGCTTTATTTTTAAAATAAAGCAGTGAGAGCACACTTATTTAGCTGCAATAAATGTGGGTAACGGCGTTCAAAGAGGGAGTGTCACATACATTTTTTCTGCCTTTGTGTCGCCATTGCAGATTGTCGAAGATGAGAGATGAGTAGTTGGTTGTAGAGAATGGGGATAGAAATTACAAACATTTTGTTTGGGGAAAAAAGAAAAAAAGACATATCCAAAGCTTTTCACTTACCACTAAGCTTGATTTTGCATCAAATAAACGGCCATCTCACAAAAGTACGTTTTGATAACAGCTTTAGCAAAATTTTAAGTGATGTTTATCTTCTTCTTAAATGCAGCATCAATGAAATCAGCATTGTAATTAGGACCATCTGACTTAGATCTTGCATTAAGGGTAACATGTTAACTCTCCCACTTTTGTTTGTTTAGTGTTTTTTTCACAGCTCAGATTCTGTGGATGCAGCAAGGCACATGTAACTTAATAGCATCCTTGAATAAAGAAACTATCCAGTGGATGTGAACAATAGGACCTTCCCTTCCCTGTTAAATGCTATTGTTGGTCAGTAATAATATATGCACCCTGTTAGATTTAGTTTTCACTGTGATTAATGAAGTATATAAAGCTGTTCCCATTATGAGATTCGCACCTCTTGCAGTTCCATTTTGTGTGAATGGATACTTAGTTGTTTGCCTTGTTCAACTTGCCTTTTTATTCACTTCAGTTATCTCTAATGAGCCAAGTTTACAATTTCACTTTTTTCTCTCTTGATATGTAAACCGTTAAAATCCTATGTAATTGGCAGTGAGAGTGGATGTGTTAACTTCAAGGTTTGACGTAATTCAATTCTTCAAAGTTAGTTTAGATGCTATAGGTTTCATTTCTTTCTCTAATGAGCTCATTCAAACATTGTTTGCAAGGCTATTATTCTCTTTCAGAGAAATGTGGTGTGTCAAATTGCTTTCTGATATAATCATAATAAATACCAGAATGGTATTTATACCATTCTGTACCATGTACCATTTTGTACCATGCAGTCAGTCTAGTCACAGCGACTGTGCTGAACTTGATCTTGATAGCTGATATCTTGATTTCTGTTTGTTCTGAAGTTAAAGGACCAGTTTACTGGAAACTCAACAATACATATTTTTGTCCTACCTGTAGTGCTACATAGCAATCTAGATTGCTTTGTTGTAGGCTGCAAGTTATTTGGCGATGTCTGGCTCATCTCAAATGGCTCATCTCAAATATATCTATATATCTATATATCTATATATCTCTCTCTCTCTCTCTCTCTCTCTCTCTCTCTCTCTCTCTCTCTCTATATATATATATATATATATATATATATATATATATATATATACAGGGTGCATATATTTATTAACTTAAAGCATTAGCAGAGATCAGTTCCTGATAAAAGCTGATACAGGAAAATGGAAATCACGTCATTCTCTTGATCTTCTTCTGGTCAGATATACAGAACAAGCCAACATCTTGTCAAACAGAACAAATAACAAATTAGGCCATGTCATGAGTAACAATCTTAGCCCAAACACAGAGCACTAAAAAGTGTGTTTTGTGAGTGTATTTCTGAAGCAGTAGGGTTATTCTTTTTTAGCCTCTCTTTAACATTGTTGCTGAACAGTTTATGTTAATGATATTTTTTAACTTCCTACATATAGTTAATGATATGACATTTACTTTTAGGTAATGTTTAAGCTTGTAATCAACCAGTAACTCACTTCAAGTAGCCCTGATGCAATAATTTTCTTGCTAAATCTACACAATTAAGGATGACCTCAAGGGAATTCTAAATTTTCCATCTGAAATGGAAGTTGTGTTCTCAAGCATAGTAACTACAACAACAATTTTGTTACTTCTCCTCCAGGTTATGCGCGAGCCCGAAACCTACCCAGCACAGGCTTCTTTCCTTTCCTGCAGACCCTCATGTGCAACACAGATAGCAACTGTCACAACAAATCCCACCTGGTGAGCTCAGCTGCATCAAGGTCACCTAAGAGAACGTCAAGGGCTGCAAGGTACCACCACTCAGCAGTACATATTGTATAAAATCTATTATCTTACCCATACTGCAGATATACCAAATATTGATTGTAGTAGTAAAGCTTTATAAAACTTCCACATATTATTTGAATGTCTCAGTTGGCTCTGCTGATAATAATAATAATTATGAATAATAATAATAATAATTAAAGAAAACAGTTTCCAAAAGTCCACTGAGGTATAAAGGAAGGACACACCTCAGTGTAGCAGCATCACATGAGATGATTTGTCATTGTGAGCATGGAAATGTACAAACAACAGATATCGCCCTGTGGAGGAAGGGAAGTCTTCTTAGCCTATTAATAACCCACTACAGTTTAATTTCAGTCATAAATATGAAAATAAATTAATATAATGACCATATTCTATCTTTATTTAGCATAGTCTGTTTTGAATGTTTCTTTTTCTTTGTTTGGCTTTTTTTCCCCTTTTTTTACAAATCAGTAGATGACTGAACTTTTTCATTGCATTTTCCCTTAAAACAACTCTGTCAACACTTGGAGCTGTGCAATCTTAACGCAGACTCTTTGTTGATGGAAACATGTCTACTTTTGTTTTGGTTCAAGTGTTTATAGCTCAGTTGGTGGGAAAAGCGGAGAATTGTTTCCTTTACTTTTGTTACGGAAGCTTTTGTGCTGTCACAGAAATATAAATTCCAGACTCAGGAATGAAGCTGGTAGAAAAACCTGTTTGTGCAGCCCTCAGCCTGATGATGAGTGTTGTTTTACACAAATCTTCAGCTTACTTTTGAGAAAAAAAAAACCTTGAAGACAGACTTGTGTTAATAAAAATCACATACATTTGGTTGAGCATCATTTAACTTATCTAAAAACCAATTATACTTCAAGAACAAAAAATATTGGAATAGTGGATTTGTATTCTAAATGCATTAATAAACCATTTCACGCATGTAAGTGTAAAAGAGAATTTGAATGCAAGTAATCACCTCATAGTAAAAATGACAATAAATAATCTTAACAGACATTTGAACTTTACAAATTTTACAAATTTTAATGACTAAAGTGATGATTTAAAACACATTGCATATATATATATATATATATACATATATATCTCCTCAATATCTGACGTATTTCCTCAAACAGTATAGTCAAAATTTGTTTGAAAATTTCTGGAGATTAATACTCTGTGAGTTGTTTTTTGAAAAACTCCTCATTAAACTCTGTATGTGTTTCTTATGGTTTGATTTTTTTGGTTTGTTTAAGTAATATAACATCTCATGCTTGCTTCTAATAGAGTTTAAACAAAAAGTATATTCTTTAACAATATGATTAATAGACTGAAACATGCCTTGCTCCCCTTCCTTGCCTCACTGTCGACCATGCCTGTTAAAAATGAGTCCTGGCTCGAATGTGGTCCACTTTAGTTTATGTAGAGGACTGTAATTGGCTTACTGACATCCCATCAAATAATTTTGTGCATTTGGATGTCAGATGACAGCAATCACAGATCTGGACATCCTAAAAAAGAGAATTTGAATGTGAAATCGCCTCATCTGATCCTTTTGACTGTGTATGACAGGTCAAGCCACCCGTTAGCTACCTTGATCAAGGGGGCAGAGTTTTTCAACCTCTCCAAGGACTCCAGGGATGATCCTGCAGCACTGATTGAAGCCTTAAACAAATTTGTGGGTATGTTATCCTTATTGTCTGTCTATATGTGTCAGCCCTGCGATGGTCTGGCGAACGGTCCAGGGTGTACCCCGCCTTCCGACCCTTACGAGGACAAGCAGTTACAGAAAGTGACTGACTGACTGACTGACTGACTGACTGACTGTTATCCTTATTCACACACCCTTCTTTTAATGTGAATTGCCAAAATCATATTTTCATGTTTTCCAGTAAAGTTTCACACATCCAATTCTGGATAACAACCTTAAGGTTATTTTTTTTCTGTCTAGGGGCCCCATCTATACATGTTATTGAACTGAATTAAAGTGAATTATTGGCTCATCATTCTCTTGATACATTGTAGCTGAGACCTATTAAGCAAGATAGGCTAGTCACAGTCTGTACATTGGAAAGAATCCTTGCATGTAGTGAACATTTAAACAAACATGGTAATCTTATTGAGACTCATTACTGAAATAGATCAACAATTTTCGAAATTTGCTTATATATCTGTTCAAAATTAGGCTGGAGACAGGGGACAAATAGTTTAGTATAAAGACTAGAAACAAAGGGAAACAGCTAGCCTTTGATTAGCAACTTAAGTTTTGTATAGTTTAAACAAAAATGATGTGTGACAATTAATTAGTTTTTTAGGTGCTGGTAGGCAGACTTTATTTATTTTACCTTTGAGTCAAAGCAAATCTGTTTTACCCTTAGTAGCAGTCTTTATGCTAATCTAAGTTAACTGTCTCCTGTTCATATTTAACACACATATAAGAGAGGTCATTCAATAATATTTTCTTCTAACTCTGTGAGAACGCAAATAAAAACATCTCCCCAAATGTTGAAGGTTTAGAACCACACTTCATGGTCTTTTTTTGACTATTTTTTGACTATTGGTCCAAAAAATGTAGACATTTACTCAAGTGCCTTATCATGTTTAAATTATAAGGTGACTACGATATTAGGCATGACTAAAACCACATTCAGCCAGTGTGCTACATTTCAACAGTGTGTTCTTTTGTTAAAGGTTCATCCTACCAAGGAAGCTCTTTTAATGCCACTCTCATGAACACCATGAATACAACTCTTCTGGGAGATGAGGTGGGTATTGTTAAAATATAATGGGAGGAACAAAACTGCTCAGAATAAGGAACAGCCTGTTTGGCCTCTTCTGTGTGGGTCATTGTCAGCAGATGAGCTCTCATTCTCTGACTTAAAAAGCACTCATAGGAATAACTTGAAAGTTTATTTAAAATGTCAATGTATCTTTATTCTATTTCCCCTTTTGTAAGCAACACTGTGGTAATTCATGGTTTCAGTAAAATGGAAAAGGTGTTATTGCAGCAGTAGCCAATAAAGATTCTTTTCTGGTATAAAGTATTCAAGCCACTTATTAAAGCATTAACACCAACACTGACAAGGCATAAAATCAAAGAAACTTTGTATGCTATATGCTAAAAATGTAATTGTATATGGTAAAAAAAAAAACATGGTATACAGTAAAAATAGAATTAAATATAGGGGAAAATTGTATGGTAGGCCTACATGGTAAATATTGATATGAATATCGTAAAAAAATGGTATGGTTTATGGTAAAATTGAATGGTATATGGTAAAAATGTAATTGTACATGATACAACTGTATAGTATATGGCAAAAACATAATGGTTAATGATAAAATCGTATGGTATATAGTAAAAATTGAATACTATATGGTAAAAATGTAATGTTTCATGGTAAAAATGTAAGGTATATCGTACAATTAAATGGTATATCATAAAAGTTGAACAGTATATGTTAGAATTGAACAATATATGGTAGATTGCATATTTGAGCATAGATAGGATTAGTCTCTTAAATACTTCATTAGTTGACATTGAAAATGTAAACAGTGTGATGTGAAGGTAAAAGTTACAACTTCTGTTCTGAAAATCTAATAATATTATTGAAATGTACTTTTTGAATGAATCTCTTGATTTAATGTTTAATGTCAATAACCTAAATCCAGGAGACCTTGAACGAAATGCTAGAGTCAGTGAACCTGCTGAAGAGAGCCATCTGCTCCATGACGCTGCCCATGATGAACACAACCTCACCCGATGCCCTCTCCTATGCTGTGGTCTCTTTCTGCAAGTCCAACAACACTTTGTTTGAAGTGTCGCTCAATGCATTCAACCAGGTGTGCGTTTGATTTGTTTGATTGTGTTTGTTTGCTTGCATGCTAACTTTAAACTATAAAGAAAAAAAAAGAAAATGCACATCTCTAAATATTCCAAATGAATGCTGTCACATTGATGTTGTTGACCCTGAAATCTCCTCTGGTTGTCAGATACTGAAGGATCTGTTGCTGACAAAACCAAATGAGACAATGACGGTGGCTGGGACGGCAGTGTTGTTGTTCGATTATCTGCAAAATCAGACATCACTGTGGGAAAGCCTTCTTGCCATTCCCCAGCTCTTTACTTCTGGTTCTGTTGACCAAGCGCTGACCACTGCAGAGGACCTGCTCACCAACATACAGAGGTAATGTACTGTCAATGATGGAGCAATGCAAAATAAATGAGGGGCAGATGCATGAATGTGTTTATTTATTTAGTAAGTTTAGAAAAAAAAGCTTCTGATGGGAGCAGTTGAAGTATGCCGCGTTATATTGAATATTTGATACAGGCCACAGCACGTTGTCTGTTAGTGTTATGATGGAATCTTTGAAGAGCTGCTAGACAATAGCTTTATTTTCATATTATGGTTTCAACATTTTTGACCTTTATTAAAGATTTGTGGGAAACATGAGTGCCAAGGGCTGTTTTGGTATAAATAGCTTCCAGTTTAAAAATGACTGAACTAAGGTACAATTAAATTGAACCATGGCAATTTCAATTCAGAATATTCTATTGGTTTTGGCTTTCAAAGACTTGGTCTTGTCTTGTTTGAAACCCACAATATATGAGACTTAAGGATTTAGAACAGCAGGAGGTCAAACTGTGTGCTTGTTTAATTAGTAGTTCTGTCAAGCGATTACTGCAGGTTCTGTCTTGTTTTTGGCAGTCATTTTTCCCTCCTGTGGTCTCTCTAGTGCAATGCATGTCATCCAGACCAATTTCCCTGAAGCCAGTGACTCACTCTCTGCGGTGTATCCCGTCTTCGCTGGAGGCATCAACGTGATCCACTATGCTCAAAACTGGCCAGGCAAAGGTAACTGTTCCTCAGTTATACTGAACACAACATATGTCAGCCTAAAACATACAAATTCAAATTAAATGGCATTAATGCACATTAAGTGTCATTTTTAATTTAGAACTATTCAGGTAAATAAACTGCTGATAACCTAATAGACGTTTATTTTACAGTGTGGATTGTTAAAATGCTACTAAAATGATTACAATGAAGGCATGAAGTCCTGCTTTTTTAGGGAAGCCGCAATGATATGGAAACATTGTAGAAATACTTTCAGTCAAGTTTTGTGCTGATACGTAATTAGAGTTTAAAATCTGACCTTTTGATTTTGTTTCTGCCTAGCTGTGTCCATTTCTCTCGGAGCGGTTGTCACATTGCAGAATGACTCACTTATTGAAATGGTGAAACCTGTTCTACAGGGAGTCGAAATACCACTGGACAAGGTAGGTGTTGAACACAGTAATAAGAGATGGCGTAACATAGCAAAATGGTGGTGGCAAAACGTTTATATTAATCTGAATTTGATGCCTTTTCATACATATTTTTGATTTGTGTAAATTCATGACATATTGCCAATTTCAAGACTGCTATTAAAGCACAACAGCTCTAGTCTTCAGGGTTACCAAACTGATTTCAACTCTGCCAGCATGTGGTGTAAGTCTCTTGTGCCTCATGTGAGCTTCATTTTGAGTCAAGAAACCAGATTTGAAACAGGAAAGTCAAATTCAGCTGAATAACTTAAAAGACTAGTTTAACATTGGGAATTACCAGTTACTCTTTTTTACCTTTCTTGCCAAGAGATAGATGATAAGAGCAATGCCGCTCTCACGCTTTTGCACTAAATATTAACTGCAGCAACAAGATACATAGCTGTATGTAGATACCGTGAGCCTCCCGTTACGCCTTGTGTAGGCATCAAGAACCTGGGTGTGTCTGGGCCCCAGAAGAGGGCCGGCTTTGGTACCTGGTACACGCAAAAGCCCACAGCCTGGCCCCCTTCCCTACTCCTGATGCTCTGCTTGAGTACCAGGATCACGATCCAAAAACAAAATATAATGTATTTAACATAAAAATGCTGATGCAGTGAAGTTTTTTTTGTTATTTTCATTCTTTAAAAGTCACCAGCATGCAGGAAAGTAAGTCTGAAACTCCCGTATGATTTGGTTTTGATATTCTTCCTTTTATCAAAGTCTCAAGTATATGCTAAGATAAGGTTACCAGATCATTTCTGTACATTTTCTGTATTTCTCCTCTAGGCTATCGGCCTGACACTGGACAGAGACATGGTGCACATGTATGTGTGTAACAAAAGCAGTAACCCACTGTGGCTAACAGCAGCATGCAGCACCGGCACAGTGGACATGCTTCTGGGCTGGATCGATCCTGAGGAGGTAGCAAAGCAGGTAGGTTAGAGTGATATGAATGTTAGCGTCATCAAGAGAGACAATCACTGACAACAGAAATGAGTCAGCTACTTAATGTGTGTTGGAGATTTTTTTTCCTCTCACTGTCTTTCACTCACATTCTTTCATGTAACTTATCTCTGCTCTTCTGTCCTTGCTCTTAATTTACATTCTCAAGTGCCACCTTCACTTTTAATTAGATTCAGAGAGTACCAAATAATTAGTCTACAACCGCGAGAAAGCTGTTGGCCGTAGCAACAAGTAACTGCGACTCCTGGGTCGCACCTGGGGAACAGAAACCTCAAAGACATCCAATTAGCGCTGCCGCTATGGTAGACGTGTTTTGATGAGATAATTCCCAATCAGAGGCTGTTAGCTAAAACTGTCATCACGTTGTGTATTCGCTCAGTCAGCCGGACATCAATCAGACAGACATATTAAAATCAGAACCAGGTTCACTGCCAGGAAGTTGTCACATTTAGGTATTTGCCTTGGTATTTTGGTGCATGATGGTAAACTATAAAATAAGAGAAAAAATGCAAGTGCTGCAACTGATAAAAATAAAATATAATAAAATAGAAAAAAAATGAGAAAATATTATAAAAAGGTGCTGACCAACAAAAACTTGATCTTTAGTCCATGGCACAGTATTTTTCTGCTATGTAAAGGCTGCATTATGGAGATAGTAAGATGTGTCTACATGCATCTACATGCGTCTACATGCAAATGGGGTGTGAAATAAAACATTGTGCATTTACGCACAAGGAGCAGCGTAACTTCATTGATTATTTATATACCTGTGATTAACTTTAGTGTTATAGATTAAAGTGACATAACGTAGCAACTGTTACAATTAGCATGCTTAACATTTAGCACTTAATGTACATAACACAAAATATTTCTTACTAACAAAGTGTACAAAATTTTTTTTTTTTTTTAAATCGCACAATGTTGTACTTAAATCATTTTTAAATCTTATGACAGCACAAAAGATTTGCCATAAAAGTGACTGTTTTTTGAGTTCCAACACTGAAGTTCTACTGTCATATGATTTCAAAACAAATAGAGAAATGAAGATGTGAAAGAAATAACCATGTATTTTTAAAAATTTTGCTACATGTTTGCCCTGACAACACTTTGTAGAGATATTTGGAGACATGTATTGATAATTCTTTAGAGGCCGAAATAGACAGCAGTAAAACAGAAAAACTGTTGGATTTAGCGAGTAAAATAACTTGACACGCCTTCTCCTCCTATATGTTTTTCTCAGGTTCTCTTGGCATGGAGTAAGCATGTTGCTCCACATGACGTGTCCTTCGCCAAAGGGCTGCTATACAGTCTGATGGGAGGTTCTTTCCCCGGAGGAAAGGGAGGCTCCAACACCATGACTAGCATGGATACACAACCACAAAACATCGAGGAAGAGCTGTAAGTACAGTACCATACATTAACAATCAGCTATGAAGCAAATCCATTAAAGGCTACCCATTTTTTTAATGCTGCACAAACAATAAAGCAAATTAGATTGAAGCACCTGAATGGATTTTGTAAATGACACAAACATGTTCATACAAGTGGAAGGAATTTTCAGTAAAAATGTGTTGGTAAAAAAAAATGAAACAATTTCTTATATTATATAATAGATCCATTTTTATATGATTCTTTAACTTGTGTTGTAGAAGTTGTTCTTGTCCATTCAACCTTTCTTGTTTTATAAATTATACCTAAATAGAACAAACTGGGAACCAAATTGTGTTTTATTTTGAAAATCTCTTTTCACACATCAGGCTAAATATCAGAGAACTGTACACATAGTCTAGCGTCCAATGTGATGTGAACAGTTTGTGCCTTGTTTTCAGTCTTGTCTTTTGCTTTTGCAGGTTTTTGGAGGCCGGTAAAGTGGTGATGGAGATCATAAAAATTGTGCCGGAGGTGGATATGGTTGCACAGATTGTCCTCAGAAGTGGTTTTCAGTGCATGAAGTCAGCGATACTGGCACTTGATGCTGTAGAAGGTAAGACTACAAAACACCCTGCTCACAGTGAAGCCTAATTAAAAAATACTTTCAACACAATTTAAAAGTGTTATTGTTATTTCTACTAGTTTTCACTCACACAAGTTAACAACATTTTTTCCTGTCAAGATAAGTTAGAATTTGACAGATTTTTTTTTCAGAGACCTGATCTAAAACAGTAAACATGAGCTTTTGTTGTTAGTCCTCATGATGGCTGAGTAAGAGCAAAGAGACTAAATCTAAAAGTTGACCCATTCACAGCGCATATTGTTTTTTAGTGCAAGAAATATGACATACTTTTTTCAAATACTTCTGCTGTCACTTTTGTTTTCTCTACTTTTGAATCCACGTACTGTGTAAGCCAGAGGTAGTGGAAAGAGTTCACACCCTCTCTCAGGGGACTGATGGAAGATGTTGAAGTAGGACAAGAGGTGTTACCATGTGGGAAATGGAAACACACACAAAACAGAAAATTATAGCACTTTATAAAAATCCCCTAGAAAGTATTGTACATCAGAAATTGTGTGACAGTTTGGTGTCTTAACAGTGTCCAAGCGTGCATTACTTTTTTAAAATTGTGTTGAATATTTTGTTTTTCGGCATATCATTGAATATGGCTGTAGTTGAATGACCAGGCTTTGTGTATGTTGTGTATTTGTTGTCTTAACTCTCCCTGGTTTGCAGAAATAATGGGTAGTGTCCTGAAGGATGCGGATCAACTCCAAATGAATTACCTAACGTTGCTGACAAACCAATCTGAGGCAAGCGTTTGGACTGGTCGTGTCATGGACAGTGCGATGGAAGTGATTATGAAGGTATGCTCGTAGTATTTCAGCTAATTATACACCTTTGGCTATTAATCTTTCAAAAAGTTGCATATGAACACACTGCAGAGACTACAGCCAACAGCTGATTGGCACGTGCGTTCTGTGCCTGCCTGAGAGGAAATAACTCCAGCAGGCGGTGTTAGTCTGTATTTGATATTGACAAAGAGAACCAAAAGACCGACTGGACAGATTCAAGATACTAGTCAGACAGTTAGCACATAAACAATGTAACCGATTATATATACAGAACAAATGATAATTACCATGCGCTAGTGAACAATAACACAAACAATTAGAAAACCATTTCTGCTGAAGAACTAATTCATACCTTTCATAACAAGTATGTCTTGACCTTACACACTCTTGACATAAATTATTTGTTTGCTTTCCTCACATCTGTTTCTCATCTGTTGTCACAAAAGCCAAATCAACATGCTGAATGTGTCAAAAAAAGGTGAAAGGGGCCGACTAGTGCCAGTGGTGCAGGACACACAACAAAAGCTAGGGAGTAAGACGCTTAACGATGGACCAATATTGATTGACCAACAGCCATCCGTCAGCCCTGTGTTTCATGGCCCTTAAAGAGCAATGATGTTATTTTACAGCCTAGATCTTATTCTTGTAGTTTCAGGCATCATAGTTAAGGCAATAACTTAGTGTCATTGGTGTGTGGAGATGGCCAGACAAGGAATGGAAAGGAATTTACAACATTTTGTACTTCCCATGGTTGTTTGTGCACTCAAATTTACAATGTAATTCATGGTTATGATAGAAAATTAGATTTAATTTCACTGCGCCTTATGTAATTTGCTGAAGGTGGGCTTGGTTTTAATACTGCATGATTGTTTGACTGTTAATGAACAGTGGCTGTGAAGCTATTTCCACACTCACATTTCTCAGGATTGAAATCTCAGTGTAAATTGCTATCATAAACAGGAAAATGGGGCTAAATCCAAAAAGAAAAAACAAAGCAAAAAAACTAGACCCAGATTGCAACAATACAACGAAACAAAATTTTACTTAAAGCTGTTTTTGCTCACTATTATTTTAGTTTTTCAAGAACATGCTCAGAGCTAAGCATTGTACAGACTCAGACAGCTTTATTATGAAACTATATGCAAGAATTTTGAGACGACTTACTGAACACCTGTCTGCCATATTTATTTTAACAAATGGTCCTCTCACAGCTCACTGTCAGTTGTGTCACGTTTGAGGTTTATGATAACAGTATGAAAAACAATAAAGTATCAAACACGTCTCAGTTGGTGCTGTTTTACCTCTGTTTTGCTAGATACTGTCAAATGCACCGGTTACATGTGAGGACATGTTGGGTCCCTTTGAGTGGCTCTTAACAACAGAGAGCGTAACGATTGAGGTGTGGAGATCAGCGGTCTGTCAGGACATCGCCCCTCTAGAACAGGCGCTAGAGATGGGCCGGCTTTCGTTTGTTCAGAAGGTAAAAGTTACTTAACTGCATTTAGAGAGTGTTACTCAATAGAGATGTGCAGACTGATATTCAGTTGTTATATAAAAACTTAATGCATCACTCTCGGAACATATTGCTTTCATTTAGGGTCAGATTGTTTGTATTGTAGAAATTTACAGGTGTCCATGATGTCCTAAATAATCACATATAAATATTATTGTTATGAATAATTGCTCCAGATTTAGATCTTGTTTCATATGTTTCCACAGGCACAAGAGGTGTACAACACAATCACTGACCAAAAAGACTACAATGTGACACTTCCCATGATTCTCTCTGAGTGGCATAAGCTGAGCAATAACAGTCTACAGTTGGCTGTGCTTTTGGACAGAGTGGCCACAGAGCTAAGTGGAGCGTACTGGATGAACTGGATGCCAGACGACAGCAATCATAGTGTTACAGAGACTCTTCAAAAAAGGTCTTGAAAGAGCATTGAATATTTACCTGCACGGTTTCATTCCAGAGCGCTGCAGTGCTCTACATATTGATGTGAACAAGTGATGGAAAATATCACAGTCATTCAATGCTTTTAACTTAAACACTTTAAGGAGACAAAATTTATTTTAAGATAGACAACGCTAGTCGAATGGCCCATTTTAGTTGATTTAATAGAAAAAAAAGTTGCGTGTTGTCTCAATGTCTAGTGCGCAATGTCTCAGTTCATGCATCTGTTATCATTCCATTGTCTTAACAGTGTTGTCCTTTGCTTTGCTTGTAGTGTTTTCTTTTCCATGGTGAATTTGGGAGAAAGAATTGAAAAGAGTCAACTGTGGCCTGAGGTAAAGGACTCTTTCAATGCACTTTACTGGATTTTGAACTACAGCCCTGGTGTCACAACTCAGCCAGCAAACTGTGAGTTTTTTCTTTTCTTTTCCTTTCTTTCTAAAAAAGAAGCTTAACTTTTTCTTTGGCCTCCAGATTTCTCAGTGCCTGTCCGGTTAAAGTTAATCATCTCAGTCACTAGTCTCTTTTGCATTGACAGCATGAACAATGCATTTAGCCTAAGGGTAGATACACTGATTTCCAGCAAATAGCACAATAAATAAGTTCAACAGGATTTTCACACAATTAACGCCAACGGCACATCAAGACATACATTAACCTGTATCTTAACAGGATTTATAGTACAGGAATCCTCAAAGCCAACAGCAAAATAACTAGAAATAAACTCACCTGTATCTCAACATCACAGGATGTACAGCTCACGAACACTAGAAAGCCAAAAAAACATCAACAAAATACACTTCTGTTAACCACAAATAAGAAACAGGTTAAAGCTACCTCTAATATTTACAAAAAAACACAGCTTAAAAACAATCAACAGAAAGCTTTGGTATTACATAGGACAGCAAAATAGGAAAAAAGTGTTGCATTCAGTAATCCATGCATTCACTTACTGACAGCTGTTCAGTAATGCAAAGCCTGCCAAAAATAATTACACTTTTACCATTGGCCATACTGCTTTCGTGCCGCTTGCATTTTTCAGACAGATATTTTAGGTCTTGTACTCCTGGTGGTGTTTACAATGCTTCCGTTGCAGAGACTTTAAAATATCAAATGGGAAGCACAAAAAGACATTTTTTAAATCTCATTCAGCCAGCGCAAGTCAACTCCTTGCGTAATAACATGAACAAGAGAAGCCCCTGGGTGTAAGCCAGCCAAGCTGAATTTCAGTTTGGTCTGGTCCAACCTTTGTCCTTTTTTTTTCTTCCAATAAACACCTTGTGAAAGTACTACTCAGCTGGAAATTGTTTCAGTTCCCCATCTAAGCTCTTGTCAAAGCCAGACTCCATAGACAAAAGCAGTACTTTTAGCTCATCAGTGAGTTTGTTTGTGTGATTGTGAGATTTTGTGTGAATCCAAACTAACCACCAACAATGTCACACAATAAAACAAGGAATGCGGGCAACAGTAGACAGCAGTTCCTGTGTTCTGTACTGTCAAATATAGTTTTTTCTGTGGCGTTGCTGCATCCTACTTCTCCAAATAGGGCACGCACTGACTGTCATTAACTGTATGGTTTCTTTATAGAATATAAATAAAAGCCCTTTTTGTGTGGGTGATAAAAAACAGTGACACGCTCTTGTAGAAAATAAGGACAACAAAGGAAAACCACAACATGCTACTTAAATAGACCTTGGCACATAAAAAACCTGGGTGTAATAGTGTTTATATCTAGCTTTGTAAATGGATTTTGAAATTGGGTGATATGAGGTACTTATCCATAGTCTGTGTACTCCTTTAGTCAGTAAAGTCTTGTCATTGTCTTTGCACAGCAACCAAAAATCAATTGAAGGATTAAGTCCTTGATTTGTTCCTTTTCCAGTAAACCATGACCAAAAAAAATATATGACCAGATTTATTTTATCAGTGTTTTTTTCTTCACATGGTCATGTGCAAATTAATTAATAGAGGATGTCACTGGTATGCTACAGTGCAGCTCACTGGAACATGTGTAGGGTGAATATGTGAAGTAAATATTTCTACAAATGATTCAACACATAGTCAGTAAGTGCCAAAACCAGTTCACCCAAAACAGAGTAATGATTTATTTAAGAAAGCAGAATAGACAAAACCAGTTCTCACATATGTATATGATATGCTTACCTCCTACTCTAGGTTCTGTTAACATCTACAACCAAGACTTGGATTGTGATACCGGTTTGAACTGGCCACAGTTTGTTCAAGCAATGACTCGGGCTCTGATGTCACCAAGCCAAGATGTCCTAGTGAAGTACGTGCTTGTAGTATGTTTGTTTAAATGAATGATGTCTTTTTAACATGGAGACGATGCAAGTATTGTGTATGCTCTGGAACAGAATTTATTGTCCTATCATTGACAGTGGTTAAATGGACATAAATAACCCCTTTATGAGAACTATACTGGTTATGATCATATGCAGGGTATGGTGTTTACATGAGCACAGAGAAATTGGGATTTTCACATTCTGTGTATACGCTCCAGTTTCTTTCAGAGTACTCCAGCTATCATCTTCAGGTTTCTCACAAACGGAATATGCTGTTTACATGCTCAAACACATAAATAGATGAATAGTCCAAAACCCCATCATAAATGGGTTATTCATGTCAATGGAAGCACACTGATTGACTTTCAATTGTTGATAGAATGTTGGCCTATTAAAACAACTATTTAGGCTCATATGATTATATATAAACCACTCTTATATCTGAGAATGCTATCAAGATGCTCATCGAACTAACAAAAAAACAACCAATTGCAAATTACTCATAGCAATATCCAAAGTTCTGACATGTTCTTTTCCACATTTGTCCTTTAGGTCTCTCAAAGGAGCTGTGAATCTGTTGCAGCATGTTTACGGTGACATCTTTCAACAAATGATAGGATCATATTTGAAACAAGAAATCAACGGTGGAGATGTGCTCTCTGCCTACCTGATAAACCTGATGCAAAACCTGGCTGACTTTGTCAACATGATCTCCAGGCTTCCTGACCAAAACATCGCTGACCCTAATGTCATGCTTCCCCACATTAGCAACATGTTACAGTCCGTAGGTCTAGGTCCACTGCTGCCTCTGCTTGTCAGTGAAGGTCCTGTCAATGTCTCCACAGTGATCGATGTTGCCTCCAAGGTTGGCAGGCTCAACCAGCACATTTTTACCTTCAATGAGACAGACCCAACATTGCCTGAACTGGAACGGCTGATAGTGCAGTTTCTCTCCTTGGAGGGCAACCTCACCATGTCTCTAAGCCATATCATGGGACACACTCTGCTTACCTATTCAAACTACTTCCACCCTGATGATGTGGCTCGTCTCAGAGAAGCCATCCGGCCTTTCACCAACCAGACCTCAGCAGGCTCTGTAGAAGCCATCCTTCATGCCATGGAGCTACTGAAAGAAGTGATGGATTCTCCAAACGGTGACCCAGCTGACATCATTTTTGCTTGTTTACGTCAGCTTCAAGAATTCATAATATCTCTGTACAGACTGCGAAGAATCCAACATATCCAGTTACCAGGTGGGCAGCTTAGCCCAGCCCAAGTCACTGACCTCCATTTGCTTTCCAAGGACTTTCTTAGCCTTCTCACCCCAGAGGCCCTTCAGAACCTTGTCCAGGCTGGACCAGATGCTGCCCTGTCCTTCATTGCACAGAAATTTATAGCATTCCTACCAGCTGAGGTCCAAGAGGAAGCTGCTCACTTTCTTCAGGATTTCAATGCTCTGCCTAATCAGGTTAACAAATGCGCAGCAGGAGAAAACTGTTTGGCTGGAATCTCAGAACTCTTCACGTTCCTGGATCAGATATTAGACAAAGTACTCTCAGCCAATGGTGATGTCACCATCAAAATAGCTGCAACCAACTCTACTCTGCTGGGACAGGAATATGAGGAAATTGCATCGCTGTTCTTCCCTCTCCTCCTTCCTTCAAATGATGCTGCCAACGTGGAAACATTTAAACAGGCTCTTCATTTTGCCAGATTAATCATGGCTAAACCAAATGTTACTGTGTCGGATGTCATGAATGCTCTGCGACAGTCGAACCTAACAATTGAGGAGCTAAACAACATTACTGCACTGGCTGGAGCTGCCAATGTAAATGACTTGTTGGTAAATATAATACAGATTATCGATGCTCGCGAGTGTTTCAAACCACAGCGCAGCCAGATGGTGACAGCCCAGTGTGTTATGGGTTTAATTGATGGTGTCAGCAGTTTCTTGACACACATACCTGCTCTCCGTAATGAAGCAGCTATCATCTCACTCATCCCGATCACCGTCAATAACACAATCAGTGATGTCCTTCAAGTGAACTTCAGCTCAAACCCAAACATTGCTCTTGCACACACCTTGAACAGTACCCTGGCCAATATTAAGATGACCCTCCAGATGAACCAGCTGGACACTCCAGAGATCATGAATGAAATCAAAGTGGTAGAGGGTCTGATACAGCTGGTCACCAACATGGAACCATTTAACAATTTGAACCCCAACTTGCTTGCAGATCCCATTCAAGCTCAGAAAGTATATCTGGAGATTGTGGAATGGTACTTGAAAAAGCTGGAAAACATCACCAGTGCAAGTTCTGTCTCAGAGCTCCTCCAACCCTTTTACTTCATCACACAAATGCAAGTGACGTTGCAGCTGGCACAGGGGGATTTCTCTTTGTTTGTCAGTAAGCAGGTTGAGTTTCTGATGAACAACCTCAAGTACCCAATAGATGGTACAGGGTTGAGTAAAATTGGCCAGACAACAGTTGAGATTCTCAGGCATCAATATGAACTCATAAAGGTCAACCTGGAGGCTCAGAATAAACTCTTTGGTAATCTCCTGTTTAACACAAGCACTCTGCATGAATATGAGCGCCAAATTAAGCTTTACCTCGACATCATAGAGAAGTGGCTGAAACAAACTAATCTCCAGTCAGTCCTCAGTAGTATGCTCCAATGGGGAAACGCCTCTGTAAATCTGTCCACTGCTGTGACAGACATCCAGGAGCTGTTGGAGACAGTGGTTGATTTTCTCAGTGATGATCAACTGGCCTACCTCTCCATCATTCACAATATCACCAAACCACTGAGCAAAGCCCTAATGGTGGCAGAGCAACCAGGTGGCCTACTGAGTCCACACTTCTCAGGTGCAATCTTTGAAGCAGTCCAAAGTGCTATGCAGATACTCATTTTCCCGAATGAGACAGCCATCATCTCACTCATCCCGATCATCGTCAATAACACAATCAACGACATCGTCCAAGTGAACTTCAGCTCCAACCCAAACATTGTTCTTGCACACATCCTGAACAGCACTCTGGCTAATATCAAGATGACCCTCCAGCTGAACCACCTGGATACTCCAGAGATCATGAATGAAATCAAAGTGGTAGAGGGTCTGATACAGCTGGTCACCAACATGGAACCATTTAACAATTTGAACCCCAACTTGCTTGCAGATCCCATTCAAGCTCAGAGAGTATATCTGGAGATTGTGGAATGGTACTTGAAAAAGCTGGAAAACATCACCAGTGCAAGTTCTGTCTCAGAGCTCCTCCAACCCTTTTACTTCATCACACAAATGCAAGTGACATCGCAGCTGGCACAGGGGGATTTCTCTTTGTTTGTCAGTAAGCAGGTTGAGTTTCTGATGAACAACCTCAAGTACCCAATAGATGGTACAGGGGTGAGTAAAATTGGCCAGACAACAGTTGAGATTCTCAGGCATCAATATGAACTCATAAAGGTCAACCTGGAGGCTCAGAATAAACTCTATGGTAATCTCCTGTTCAACACAAGCACTCTGCATGAATATGAGCGCCAAATTAAGCTTTACCTCGACATCATAGAGAAATGGCTGAAACAGCCTAATGTCCAGTCAGTCCTCAGTAGTATGCTCCAATGGGGAAACCAATCCATAAATGTCTCCACTGCTGTGAAAGACATCCAAGAGCTGATGGAAACAATGGTTAATTTTCTCAGTGATGATCAACTGGCTTACCTCTCCATCATTCACAATATCACCAAACCACTGGGCAAAGCCCTAATGGTGGCAGAGCAACCAGGTGGCCTACAGAGTCCACACTTCTCAGGTGCAATCTTTGAAGCAGTCCAAAGTGCTATGCAGATACTCGTTTTCCCGAATGAGACAGCCATCATCTCACTCATCCCGATCATCGTCAATAACACAATCAACGACATCGTCCAAGTGAACTTCAGCTCCAACCCAAACATTGTTCTTGCACACATCCTGAACAGCACTCTGGCTAATATCAAGATGACCCTCCAGCTGAACCACCTGGATACTCCAGAGATCATGAATGAAATCAAAGTGGTAGAGGGTCTGATACAGCTGGTCACCAACATGGAACCATTTAACAATTTGAACCCCAACTTGCTTGCAGATCCCATTCAAGCTCAGAGAGTATATCTGGAGATTGTGGAATGGTACTTGAAAAAGCTGGAAAACATCACCAGTGCAAGTTCTGTCTCAGAGCTCCTCCAACCCTTTTACTTCATCACACAAATGCAAGTGACATCGCAGCTGGCACAGGGGGATTTCTCTTTGTTTGTCAGTAAGCAGGTTGAGTTTCTGATGAACAACCTCAAGTACCCAATAGATGGTACAGGGTTGAGTAAAATTGGCCAGACAACAGTTGAGATTCTCAGGCATCAATATGAACTCATAAAGGTCAACCTGGAGGCTCAGAATAAACTCTTTGGTAATCTCCTGTTTAACACAAGCACTCTGCATGAATATGAGCGCCAAATTAAGCTTTACCTCGACATCATAGAGAAATGGCTGAAACAGCCTAATGTCCAGTCAGTCCTCAGTAGTATGCTCCAATGGGGAAACCAATCCATAAATGTCTCCACTCCTGTGAAAGACATCCAAGAGCTGATGGAAACAATGGTTAATTTTCTCAGTGATGATCAACTGGCTTACCTCTCCATTATTCACAATATCACCATGTCGCTGAGCAAAGCCCTAATGGTGGCAGAGCAACCAGGTGGCCTACAGAGTCCCCACTTCTCAGGTGCCATCTTGGAGGGAGTCCAAAGTGCCATGCAGATCCTGTCCATATTCATGACCCCGCCACTCTCTGTGCAGCAGAATATCTTGGCAATCGTACAGGACTCACTTAGTCTCATTGTCCAACCAGATATGAGTTTCGCCTCATCACGTAACGTCTCCCTCCTCATCCTCAAGAGGGCTGAAAGCATCATCCAAGAGACAGTACCAGAAATGTTTGCTGAATACCTGCTCGCTGGACTCAAAATAGCAACCACATATTTTGAGAGCGTCTCTGCAAGTGGTGGACCAGACAGCTTGAACCAGTTGTGAGTGATGCTGTTATTTTTCTAAAACTCTATTAGACCAAATTACTAGATTGTTGAATGTTACATTATGCAGTTGAAAAATGATTGAAAATTAGCAAATGTTGATGCAAATTTGCACTGACAAAAAAAGAAAAAATAATTATATTATAACTTCATGATTTGCCTACAAATTAACATCTTTCCTGCAGCACTAACCAGGTACCTATAATAAAAATCTGCAGGATTCTGCATTTCAGGGATCATAATTAACAACTACTAGTCCAGATGGATAACTGAAACCAAACAGAAAGATGAAGTTCATGCAGTCCTGCTATCTATTGATAATATCAGATGAGACTTGATGACCTTTTGATGAGACATGGTCAGATGTGAAATATTGATGCTCTTTGTTTCTTAAGGATTCTGGATGAGATGCAGACAGTCCAGAGCCTCCTGCCGCCAAACAGCCCAGTCCAGGCCTACATCTCTGTCCTAATTAACATCACTCGCTTTATCTTGGAGTCTGGCCAAGGCAAGTCAGCTTCTTTGTGTCACTGTAGGTAGACAAGATGTTGGATTCTGATGAACTCTGATGGAGTGGAGGTCGCATTGTGCACTTCATTATTCAAGCATTAATGCCAGACAGGCTAAGAGCTCTGGATCCAAGCAGAGCAATGTTTCTGTTTGTTTGTAACAATAAGATGCTTCGTTCCAGGTTCAGCCATTTTTTGTTATGCTTGTATGTATGGTGTTAAAATCAAGGTCCACATTCTTAACAATATTTCTTGTCATCTCAGGCAACATGAGTCTCTGGGCAAGTTTTGAGAGTCCGTCAGAAGAAAATTTGCCTTTCATTTTTGGTCAGGTAAGACTTAAAAAGCTACCACATGAGAAGTTTATTATGTTTGTTTGGTTTTACTCCTTTCGATTCAGTTATGTTTTAATTAAAATTAAGCAATTAAAAGTTATACAAGTTAAAAATTACATTACATTCAAAATAAAATGCTGATAAGCTATTGGCCAATACCCAATTCCAAAACGCTAATGTCTAAAGGCGTGTTTGATGTTATTGAAAGGCAGTTTCATTTATCATCATAGACAGACAAAGCAAAAAAAAAATCTTATCTTTTATCAGTTAAGCTGTTGTTGTCCTGAACTCATTGTTTTGTGTTGTGTTTTCATCATACCTCATGCTACATGAAACAACCCTCGTAGTGGAAGTTTTGCATCCAGACACATAAAATTAGTATGTGAAAATGTAACCCTGTTGCCTCCCTTTTTTCTTTCCCCTTTTTTTGTTGTTAGATGGGCAAACTCTTAAACATAATTTGGCCACTTTTCATGGGAGGCCCAGACTCACAAACAATTGCTCCATCTCTGGAGGGCTTTGCATATCTTGCTACAGTCCTGGAGCAGCTTATGACTGGAGAAGCAGACGAAGACACGTGGAACAAGTAAGTTTGATTACCAGTTTTAATGGAAACAAACCAAAAGGTAATTATTGTTTGATATCAATTGAGGAGGTAAGTATTTCACTGAATGACTTGCATGTCTGTACAAGATGAAAATATTATTTTTTAAATTTCATAACTGCTGTTAAGTTGCATGTGTGATTGCCCTAAACCAAATGTCATGTGTGTTTTCACAGACTTGAAAAGATACTAGAGGCCTTACTGTCAACCCTCAAAGGAACAGAGATATGGGACAGCGTCCCATCTGTTATTCCAGCGTTTGAGAAAATCGTAGGAAGTACAGTGAACAGCATTCAAGCGCAGAACGGTGAGGACACAACTTTACAGTGAGGCTGCTGTCTTACATTTTTTATAATGGCTTGAGCCACTTGTGCCATCTTGCTTCTTTGCATCAAAAAAGATTTTTAGAAAAAAAATCATAATGATACTGTTATAATCAGAATGATAGTGAAAAATGTTTGTGCATGTAGATGCACTGACTGTTACACAGCAAGAAACAACAAGACTTGTTGACTGAAGGAAGAATGTTTACCATTTACCATCAGCACATATAAGATAATTAGATAATTAGATAATTGGATAATTAAATGTAACCTATAAACTTGATTTAGTTACACCTTACAAACCACAACCTTTACTGCATGACATACCTTAAACACATCAGGTACAACTATTCAAAAGTGTCTCCTGTTTAAATAATATAACTAATTTTGTTGTCTATACCTAGCATTTTTGGAAAGCCATTTATACTGGTCAAACCCTCTGTCTTTTCTCTCTCCCAGTGCTGATACTAAGCCTTCAGACGCCTGTGGTTATCCTGATGAGAGAATTTGCACACTCTGTCAACAGCAGTCATTTTAACTTGACTGAAGTCTCGAAAAGAATGCAGCGTGCCATTGAACACACGTTGCAGGCAGCTGAACAGGTTAGTCTTTTCTTTGGGATAGCCTTTGTTCATACTTTATCATTATGGTTGAGTGTCTTCACAGTCATTTGCTGGTACATGTTTGCGTGTCTGAGAAGGGAAGGGGAGCTACTGTACCAATGCATTAATCTTCATGCGTTACTGCAATTAACAATACCTATCTCTCATCTCGGTGTCACACCAAATTATCAGTAGTGTCCAAACACTTGACTGATGTAAGAGCTGACGTAAGAGTCAGGGTGTGTTCTTCTTTAAAATCTGTCTGTTCCACCTGCCTGCATAGCCATTTGCGTGTTTATTTACCCCCTCAAAGGGGTTTTGACATTCTCAGAACAGGACACAAATAGCATGTGGGTTTGACTTCGCTAGTTAGCACTTAGAATTACATTATCATGAAGTAGCTGTCAACTGGATGTTGACTGGAATTTGTCACTTTAGTTATTTATGCCTCATCCAAAAGTTAAGAATATACCTCAGATAGTGATAAGAAGTCATTATTAAAAACGTGTTGCTTTTGGTGATGCTGAAACGTCTTCTTACAATATGAAAGAACCAACGGACAAGCAAAACCAACTTAAATGCTAGGCAGATTTGAGTCACAAACTCACCAAACTAGAGTGTGAGCCATGGGTAGGCTGATATTATCCACCTATGTTAATTTATCAAAGATATATCAGTAACAGTGCGCATGTTGGCATTCAGGAAAAAAACAAACAAACGCATGACACTCATGTCTATTAGACAGTTATGTGGGTATTTTAATGTAGTACCTGTAATCATCATAGACAGACAAACCAAAAACAACAACATTATCTCTTGATATATCACAGTCATGTGTTCTGTAGGCCTTCACAATGTGCTTAAATTATCAGTGGATGAAATTGAAAATGAAATAAAACAATGTTGTTGAAGCTTTGCTTTGGATTACATAAAAATGATATGTATCACAGATACACAAGAGTCAGCAAGTGGTTTAGCATGCAAAAAAATGTCATTTTTTTCATGCAGTGTAAAAAATGTAAAACATTGTTTAAAAAATACTATAAAGTTAAATCATCACATTTTTAGTGTCAACAAAAGTTGATAAGAAGTATATGATTTACTGCAGGGCTGTTTTGTAAGATCACATTCGATTGTGCAGTTGTATCTAGTCAACTGGTAACTTTGGTATCTTTTGTGTTTTACATAAAGGAATAATTTGACATGCTGGAAAATACACCTATTGCTGATTGTTCGATGAGAAGATTAATTCCACTCTAATGCCTGTATAGTTAATATAAAGCCAAAATGCCATCAGCAGCTGGTAGCTTAGCTTATCTTGGCTTAACACAAAGCAAACAGGGAGAAACAGTTAGACTGGCTCTGTCCAAAGGTAACAAAATACATATACCAGAACCTCTAAAGCTCATTTACTAACATGTTGTATCTCTTTTGTTTAATTGTAAAAGAAAAACCTGAAAGGGCAAAAATGACCAATTAAACCCAAAAATCATGCATTGCTAAGCTAACCAGCCTTTGGTGCTATTTTATTAACTGCATAGACGCCAATCCAGTAGTCGTGTTTGCCAAAATGTCAAACTATGACTTTAAATATATTATCAGTACTCGTATCATTTACCTTAGTACACTGTTCAAAATGTGCTCTGACATTTACTGTAATTTTCATTCTTATTGTTATAGGAAATTATTCTTTTTCCTGTGTGTTCCATAGAGGGAACACTGATACAATCTATCTAAACTCTATAGTGAGCTCATTGTTGGTTTAGATACATTGTGTATGCATATACAGTATGTGTGGGTGTGTGCCTGGTCTGTCAGTCTGTAAGAAGCAATGATACCTGTGTGAGACTCATGGCCTTTTCTTTGCCTCTCTGCAAACTGCATGAACAGAGATCATGATATTTCCCTAGTGCCTTTACCTTTTGTCTTCTAGACACTTTGTTCTATTTGCATCTCTGTCTTGCAAACTGAACTGGTTTTCTGTGAACAATAGGTATGTAACGCGATAAGATGTTGACATTTTTCCCCTCTAGGCTAATGGCACATTGGAGTGCAGTGAAGTTCTCAAAGCATGGGAGCCAATAAGAGAGGCAGCGGGTTTAAGCCATGCCACCATGGCTATGTGGTGCAACATCAACCTGAAACCTGTTTTTGAGGCCTATACTGCTGCTGGGAATGTCTATGCCCACATGAATATGAGTGTGAGTAGATGCACTTCCAATTAAATAGGAAATTGCAAACAAACAAATTAGATGGAAGGATATTACACAATTTTATCTCAGACCACACTGAAATATTAAATGTGTGCCATATTTAAGTACAATTCACAATGTGACCACTTGGTGGCAGTGTTGACACACAGTTGACAGTTGACACATTGCTAATGGTCCATGTGTCCTGTATATTTTCTGTACAGCACATGGGTGTGGGACCAATGACTGTGAGTGCCACAGCTGCCAGGATTGTCAGGAGTATACAGTCTCTCTACCAAGTCAACATTAACAGCACACTTGTAACGGCGCAGCTCATCGAGGCTTTCTTCAGCCAGCTCTCTGAGCTTGCAGGCCAGCCACTGAGCCCTGAGGCACAGCTTCACTGGTACAACCAGCTCCAAGACATGCAGATGCAAAACAGGTGACTATTTACAGCTGCAATAACATCATGTTATCGCTTACAAGATGTGCCCTCAACTTTGGTCATAAAATACTGTGCTAAACAGGAAAATCTATTATAAAAAGTTATTTGTCATCAAATCTGGCATCCCAAATCAATGTTATTATTAAGTAATTACTGACATCACATCAGATTAACCTTAGGCTCTCAAAACGTACATATGCATGGATCAGTACATTAGAACAAAAGAGCAACAGCTTCTTTGCAGCATTCATAAGTTGCGTGAGGAGAAATCCAGCCACCAATAGAGGCCTTAGTAGATCAGACAGACCAGACAGCTCTGAAGCCACAGGATATGAGGACAATGATGCAATCATATCAAAAATAGTGCAGCCACAGAACAAAATCCACAGTCTGGTCATATTTGACAGTGTTTTATTTGACTGTAGAAATGTTCTTTACATTTCAGTCAGTTGCATCTCTAAATAGACCCATGTATACATGAACTCTCCCTTTGTTTCTACATTATCCATAATGCATCAGTCAGGCCAATGTAATTCATACCTAATTGTACAAGGAATTGGAGGTATCATATTTGTGTTCAACTTAATTGATTTAATGTGATTCTGCCTGAAAACAGGTAGGCCTTCACACATAGCACCTTAATCATGATTCAGCTAGCTGAGACATCCTCTTAAAATTGATTTCCCTTTACACACCAGCTGCAATAATGAGTCGGGCATGGTGATAAGGATCGCATTTTGCATATTGCAGGGAATCAATCAGGTCTGACTACTATTATAAAGGATAAAATTGGAAACTATGCGAATAAGTATAGGGCAAGACGATGAAGAAAAATTACTTCTGGTTAAAGCTGAGAAATTAGAATTCTGTGGAATCACTATTCAGGAAATGAATTCAAAATCATGGCTTGCATTGCTCGAATGAGGTGGGTGAGAATTAGAGGTCCCTTAGGTCTTTCAGATGTCTCAAATTTTTCTCATTTATATTTACATTTTTTACATTATGTATAGAATGAACTTAACATTCACTGACTTTCTCCCCTCTTCAGTTTGTCTTACTTCAAAATGCTCGCAGATGAGTTGGTAAGCGTAGCTCCATTCCTGAAGCGTTACACTGAAGCTCTGGAGAAAGCACTGAGCCACATCCTGGACAACTACCATCTCATACAAGACAGCAGCGTATCCCATGAGCTCTTCAGAGAAGCAGCGATGATCTTCCTTTCCTCTGCAAACATCATGTCAGACGACATGACATTTTCTGGAGGACCGCAGGAAGCATCTATTACCAGTATGATAAAAGAAGCTCTGAAACTGGTGATTGACATGAAGATATTTGGGGACGCACCTATGGTTTACCAAGCTTTGGAACAGTTTCTGGCATCCAACAGCTCAAGCTTGATCGTGCAGAAGGTGGCTGAGATGTCTGAATGGTTTGCCTCCACTGAAGTGTCTGGACTGGATGCAGCATCTATTTATGATATGATGCAAGAAGCTGTGAAACTGGTGATGGACATGAAGATGTTTGGGGATGCACCTATGGTTTACCATGCCTTGGAGAAATATTTGATATCCAATGAGTCAGGGGTGATCGTGCAGGAGGTGGTGGAGATGTTGGCATGGTTGGTCTCCACTGAAGCATCTGGACTGGATCTGCTGACTCAGGCTTTGCCCAAAATCTGGGACATCCTTAGCCGTCTCTTGTCTGTTCTGACCGAGATGAGTATGGACATGCCAGCAAACATGGAGCTGTTGGAAGATATCCCTGAAAACATAATTGAAATGCTGACACAGTTGGTAAACAGCAGTGGTCCTCTGATCTCCATGGACAACCCACCGAGTATGTTTCGGCAGGAAACCATAGGCGGTAACCATACAATGAGGGTTCGAAACAGACGTGAGGCGCCATTGATGCTGGCAAGGACGCCTATGGATGACTTCATAGACCTGCTCTACATTGACTACCCTGCCATGTTCAAAGCCATCTCTGTCCCTGTTACCACAGCAGAAATTATGGAGACAGTCCACGTGTTCTTTGCCAATCGTGACCTGAATGTTGTGATGAAAGGAGCGACAAGGGGCATGCCATGGGGCTTGGAAGCCTCTCGAGAAGAGACCATTGATGCCACCCTTGGGGTGCTTTCCTTCCTCACTCTCCCTGGCACGTTTCAGATGTAAGTCTTATTTGCATCTTCCTAAATATGCCTTAAAGACTAAAAAAAATGTTTTTTTTCTCTTGTTTTGTAAAATCAGAATCTTGATTCAGATATCTGTTTGCCCCTAACATCTAAAAACAGCTGCTTTGAATTTCACCTTTTGCCTTGTTTTTCACCATAATGCAGCTTTGTTGGCCTCCGTTTCATGAGCAATCTTTGTTTTATCTTTCCTAGGTCATCAATGAATCTCCTGACGAATGCTGTCAGTATGCTTCCTGACGACTTTCCATTTTCCTCAATGCTTAAAAATATTGCCAGAATGCTTGCCACTGAATCTCAAGGTAACTTAACAGTTCAGATCTACTATTTCAGTCTTGACACTCAGAGGCTTCTTTAACCAAGGGCAGCTTTATAATGAGAAATGCAGCCATTAGTTAAATAGAGAATCCCCAAATGAATGATGCTTTATCCTTTTAGTTTTTCCAAATTAACTTTACCTACTGACTCCTCAGTGAATTTCCTCCCACTCATACTTAATTGTTGCTGTAATGTAGAGCTCACACTGTTGCTGCAGCTTGTGTTTACAAACCTGCTGTGACAGTATGTATGTATAAACAATCTGCCAGCCCATGCCATTAAAAGCCACACAGCATGGAAGAATGCCACCCCTTTTCTCTGACCTTCATAGCTATTACGGGACCATGAGAAGACCATAAAAGGTTTTGTTAACGCTGTTGTTATTGTATACATGATTAGTGCGGCATAATTCATTCTGGAGATATGAGGAATAAGGCTTCACATCAGCTTAGCTTGAGCTCCCAAAGAGCCCAAGGCCATATGGCCCTTCTCCAGCAGAAAGCCACTCAGCACCTTTTTAAATCTCATTAGCAAAGTAGAATTCAATCACTTATCCTGTCCGCCCTCGCTAAACGTCTCCCCTCGCACTCACACAAGTGGACATCTATGACCTCCTTTTAATTGGCGTCTGTGCTTGTGTGATAATGTTTTTAGTGCATAGAATCACTTTGTAAGCAGCTGCAGAAGCTTCACTTGTCCACAACCTCACTCATATTCTTCACACACACATCCAGAGTGAACTGTTGTAATTGCAAAGGCCTCTAGGTGTTGAGCACCCTGAGATTAAACATCACCATTGTCTAATTTTGGCCTAATTAAATATTCTGTCATCACATCTTGCTGCCTGAGGTGGAGCCTTTCTTAGGGCTTGTCAGATGTGTTTTAATGCACGACAGCGTCTAGTACCGCTGGCCCTTCTGGCCCCATCAGTCCCGCACTGGGCTTCACTTTAAGCACATCATTTGCTGCTCGCTGGCTGATGCCGCCGCTTTGTAATGGTGCGAGTCGTAATGAAACCCAGTGGGATGTCATGTTATTCTGTCACCTTACAGACCTTATTGCCCTCTTTTCTCTCTCCTATCCCATCTTCCTGTCTAACTCTAATAACCTCTCTCTTACCCTCACTTTTCCCCCCTTTCTCCTTCACTGTCTACCTCTCTTCACAGAGAACCTGATGCTCATGCAAGAGACTATCGAAACAGCAGCTGAGCTCTTCCAGATCAGCCCGACAGACCCAAGATTCATAGAGCAACTAAGCCACCTGGAATCCAAGGTCTCTCTATTAACCCAGCCACTTTCACACATTAAACATTCATCAAAAGAGAAAAGAATAGTGCTTCAGAATATCTGAAAATGACTGCAAGGGTTCATTTAGTGTTTTAATCAGTAACATTATTAGAAATACTTAGAAATAAGATGATTTTGATAGTGTAGAATTCATACAACATGACACTTATGTTGTCAGGGTTTAGACCAGCTCATAACTGTATGTGCCCATGCTCAAAGTGTTGATGCAGTGTTGTCAGGGTGGTCATGCTATGTTGTGGTTATGACACTGTTGTTGTGGTCAGATTGGAGACTTTGATGACAGTTTGGAACAAAATTGTTTATTTTCATTGGTTGACAATGATATGTTTTTGATTAAATGCTAAAAGCTGTTATTTGTTGCCAGTGCCAAAAAAGCCACAAATCATAAATCAAAATCATTCAATGTTTTGCCCAGACAGAATCATCACCAGTAAAACTTTTCAGAAAAACCTGATCAAATTCTTTAGTTGGCCTGGAGTCCTTTCAGTCACAGTGAGACAGACTTTAACCCTTAAATCCTTAAAATTAAATCTAGTAAAACATTTCCAAGCCACAGTAGGCAGCCACGTATGTCCAACCAGCCAATCTGTGTTGCATGTGTTTGATATTTAGATTTTGCCAGATCTGGTGCTTACATGATTGATTTATTGTAGGTGTGCAAGGTCGAAGGAACAGAGACTGTGCGTCTGCTGATGTCGTCCCTCTCCATTGGGCCTGGTCAGCTGTGTCACACTTATCTACCCAGCCTGAAGACCTTGGTTGAGGGTCTGTTGATGGACACATCCTCTCTGACAGATGCCATCTTCCAGGCCGTCATCGGAGACCCTAAAACCTACAATGTCCAGTCAGACTGGTACAACATTTTCTTTCTTCTTAAAAGTTTGTCTTTTAATGGTTTCTATAGAAATGAGCAGCACTTTATACAGGGAAAGCTGCTCTCACCATTGTCTAGATCTTTACTTCTCTTATACCTTTTTAATATTTTGATCAATAGTGTCACAGAGTGGTCTGGGCTGTTGCACTTTACATAACTCAGCTCCCAGTATTTTGATCTTGCTGCCGTGTGGAGCCAATAGGCAAAGTTTCCTCGACTTGGTTTAACTGAATTTACACCTCAGCCCATTTAGCCTGCAGGACGCCTGGCGGCATTTTATTTTATTGAAATAAAGGCAATGTTTCCTCTCAAGAAGTATTTTAGTATTTCTTGATTTAAGTGCATTTGTCTGTTTGTGTCTGTGTTTACAGGTCCTCTGTGTTGAGTCAAGGTCTGGGCTTCAACACCAGCAGCCTAAGCTCTTTAAACATTAACGTCACCTCCCCAGGTGAGACATTTCTTCATATCACAACAGCGTCTGTATTTCACAATATGATGATAATATATATAATATATTCCTTCTCCACCACTACACTGTTTCATAGACCTACCACCCTCTTTTCTGTGTTTTCTGACAAACAAATTGTACTCCTCGCTTCTACTATTGTTTTTATATGCTTTCTTGGCTGGCTAATTATGAATAAGGAAAAGACAGTCACATATGACTGTTCATATCCAAAATAACAATTTGATAATAACAATCCAATTTGCAGAAATTTGATTTATAGATATTTTCAGGAGAACAACAAGTACTTAGTCCATAAAGAAAGGTTTGAACTGTTCTAAATTCAGATTAAGGTCTGTGGTCACTTTTGTATTAAAAGGGTAATTCATGGTGTGCTAGCAGCAGAAAAAAAGCAGATCACAAACCTTGTTTCCATAGCAACAGACTACTCATTTCAGCTTACCTGTCGCTCACTCTTGCCTGATAACAGCACTGTCCATGTTGCTGGATTATCTATCAATAATAACTTACTACTGTGGGCAATTTCTGCACTGTCACTTAGTCCATGATTGTTCCTCTAATGAACATTGCACCAGTGTCTCATTCATTGTAATTTGCCGCCTGAGAAAACAATTAATGTCATTTGCTTTTGACAGTGTCCTTTCTGCCAAATAGGGCTGCACAATTCTTGCTAAAATGTGAATCATGATTTTTTTTCCCAAAGAAAAGAGATCATGATTCTCTCACAAGATTTTTATTTTTCATCAAAAATATTTACAGAGCTTTAAACAGATTGCATTAACATGAGATATATCAAATTGCTTGTCTTAAGTATAACATATATCAAAGTGCTGGACATAAACTTAAAAGTCGCTTTTAATACAAGTCTCATTTTATGTTTTAGTTCAGAGCATTAAAGTTATTAACTGAAATGCTGCTGAATGCTTTACAATTAATAACACACACACTGACCCTATGACGTGCTTGTTTTGAGTTAAGCGGCTGTAAAACAGTCAACGTTTTATTTCCTTTACATTCTTCACAATAAAAGTCCCACATTGTCATATTATAGTTATAGAATTGTTTTTATGTGAAGCAGTCAAAACAGGAAATATTGGCTTTTCATCTGCAGTGACTTAACATGAATCCTATCCATCTAAAAGTGAACATTATACAGTAAATTAGGGCAAATATTTGCAAGTACATACAACAGTGCAGGAGAGACACTTAAAACTTCAAACCACTAAGAGTCATTCAAAAGCTTTAAAACCTCTGTACACAGACACCTTTAAAACTCTGGGCTGCAGCACACACAAGAGTTGAGCCACAACACACACTTGTTAGTGGGGGAGAAGCCCGCCACCTTCGGCTCATCTAGTTTGGGGTTGACATGTGTCTGTCTTTGGTTTCGGGTGGATTAAACCAATAAATTAGATTTTTTTGCACTTACATTAGTGGGACGAGAGGTTGTTAACTCCAGTAACATAACTTGTGTTGGTTGCATTTCTCTTACTCCAAAGGCAGCCGAGCAACAGGAAAAGACAGTGAAAGCTTTCACACTGAACTAAAATAAAACTAGTGCACATGAATTTGGTAAATAGCATGAATAAAATATTGTTTCTTTCAGAGAGGTGGTGGAGCCCATTGGTGGAGGAAACACTTAAAGACAAGTGGGATTGTTCCGTAGCAAATAAGTCAACAAGTGAATGCAGCATGACATCAATGCATAGGGAAATAGTAGCGAATTAATTTTTGTCATTTAGAAACAAGATTGCATAAACGTTAACATCGAGACTGTGATATATATTTATATATTTTTTTTTATTTCAATTGTACAGCCCTACTGACAAAACAGCAGCTCTTTGCAAGGAGCATTTTTGTAGTAAACAGTTATTGAGAATGAAAAACAGAAAGCTACATCTGAACACACAACAGTACACTGTCAATGTCATAATAAAAAAAAACACTAACATCTCTGTATTTCCCAGGAGTTGTAACAGTTGGTGAGATGCTGAGGGATAAAACAGCCTTCATCATGGATGTTCAACAACACATGGACTTTGATCCAGTCGCTCTCCACCTCCTGATGGAAACCACACTGCCTAACAACAACTTAGAGGTGAGCCAGGGTATACATATAAGATTGTATAATGTGGAACAAAGTCCTTATTGTATTATTTTGAAGAGACGTGCTTCCATACCCACAAATCTGTGCCATATTTCCCTTTATAAACTAGCATATAATGTGGACTTGCATCATTCTCATCCTCATCCTCTGTAGCATATATACTCTGCCTTAGGCTGGTGTTACATGGTGCAACCTACATTAAATGTAACTTACAATGGAGGATAACCCTGTAACCTTCAGCTAATGATACAGAAGTTGCATTTCATAAAGCAGGCTTGTTTTGTGTAATAACATTTCATTACAGTGGATACTGAATTATAAGCCTAAATCAAAATCAGTTTGTACACTGTCACTGTACATGGACCATTTCTGCAGAACCGACATGACCTAGTGGAATAAAAGGCAATCCTCTTTATGTCTTTGCTCACACACTTCAGATTATTTTGCAAAAAAGTACACATACAAATATTTTAAAAGAGTTCCTGGTAACACAATACTGTGCACACTTCACAGGAAAAACAGCGGTGGATATGTTTGTATAGTAGTTGACCGATGTGACTCATGCACGTCCCTTGAATTGGAACAAACACATTTCCATGATTGCCAACTTTAATAACAGTTAAGCCTGGATAACACCTGTCTTTTCACTGTTTTACCATTCCAAATCTTCACCATTGTCTCAGCATGTATGCTTGATTGCACACCATTCTTGCCAAGCATTCAGAGTAGCAAAACTAATTTGTCCACTAACATAATACATGTTGTTTTCACTAAATGGAGGAGAAATCAAATCCAGCTGGTTCTAAAATCGTGCATGAAAACATGAATTTAGAAGCCAATTTACTGTATAAAACCTCAGGCAAAAACTTTAAAAGAAGATATATCAGTGATGTAAATGCACTGACAGAATATGGATCATATGTCTGTTGTTCTATTCATGACGTACCTTCTCCCGTGCTTCTGTTGTTAGTAACAACTGTTTCCATACTCTTTTAATGCTTTTGAAACAGATCCTGTCCTGGTTGTTCAACCTTCGTCATTGCGGCTCCACAGCAGCCTTGGAAATGAAAGAGACAGATGTGGCCATTTTAAAGACCTTCTGCTCCTTGTCTGTTGAACAGTGGTACAGCTTCTCACTGCTGATGGCTCGCCATCTCAACATGGAGAAACTCATCTACAGAGTAAGGTTGCATTCATATTAGAAGGTAGAAGGTAGATTTATTTATTAAACAAAGTTTAAAAAATTAAATTACATTTGTCCTTGATCCCGCTACATCTTTGGAGTTGAAGGATGAGTTGATAAAATCAGCAGCTACTGTGAAGATTCCATCCGGTGGCTTGGACATGTTGCTGCTGATGTCATCATTCAATTACTGCAGTGCATTTTTTGAATTTGCATCAAAGTTTTGAGTCCTTTTGGCTGCCAGCAAGGTCCGTCCGTCCAGTGCAACAGCTTGGTCCAGGATGTTTGGGGTTAACCATGGCTTTGTGAAGATGTGTGCAGAGCAGTCTCTGATTCCCCATTGCTGAGTGAGCCCCGCCCTGATGCTGGTTCTCCTCCCACTCTTCATCTGGCGCTTTCCATTTCGTTTCTGCCCCCTGGTCTGACTGGCCGCTTGGTGTATGCCGTTGGTTGAGATCCTCTCATGGTCTGCTGCATCTAGTCCGAACTCCAAATAACTTTTCTTGATGTTGATAAGTGCTTCTCTATCAGAGAAAAGTTGTGCCTCAGCACAAGGGGTCATGGAGTCGAAAAAATAGCAAAATATAACAAAATATAGCAATAAAATAGCAAGGATTTGAGGAGCTACTGGCTGCTGCTTCTGTGCTGCCGTTGTCATAGCAACACTGAGTCTTTCGTCAAAAGAAAAATAATGTGTTAAATTTTCTTCAGAAGTCAATGTGTTTTTCTTTACTTGTAAAACATACCGGAAAATGTGAGAATGTGGTGATCTCTTCAGTCATGGCTAAATGGCCAAAGAAACTGTTTCTGTTGGGCAGTCAGAAAACAAGTCTATGCTTCAGTGTGTTTGTTTGAGGAACATGTGAGACAGAAAAATGCTTTTGGACAAGAAGATGTTTGATTACTAGACAAAGCTCTGCCTCACTCGCACATTTCAAAGCATGTATTTCATAATTGATGTTTTTACATTTGATCTGTCCATCCCAAAAACTAATGTAGTTACCTATGTACAGTCTTTAAAAAAAACATGTCTACAGGTTTCTTGAAAAGTCCTCTTTTCTGTTTCAAGTGCAGCATTTTATTTGTTAATCCATAAAAAGGTCATTTGAATGATTTTTATCCTGGGATTTCTTTAAATTTACTGATTTGGGTTTTGAAAAGCCTTTTGATTCAAAATTCAAATTCCCGCAGTCATAGATAAAAAAGTAGCATGCTTAAACCTTGCTGGTGTGGAGTCCTTTCAACACAGTAAAAATCAAGCTGCAGTTGAAACTCTTACAGTAAATAGCCGTGCCTGTTTCATACATTTATACATAACTACTCCAATATATGTTGGAAGGACATAAAACGTATTTTTTTTTTAAACTTTAATCACTGATTTGTTGATTTCCAGCTGTATTTAAAGCTACTGCAATCAACATTTTTATGATAAGAATGGATCAAACAACTGATTGTAATGTAAAAGGCATCGCTGATAAAGATGAACCAACAGAAAATTAGATGAACTTAGTTCTGTTAAGCTTTTAGCATGTTTCAGTTAATTGTTATTTTTACTTTTTATGGCCAGCATCTTACCTGTTGTAGTTTGCTTAAATGCTCTTGTCAGTTTATAGATGCAGTTGGCAGTTTTCAGTGAAAAAGCTCTCAAAAACCAACTATCCACTGTCTGTTCAGCTCCAAGCAGCAAGTTAGCAACGTGGTGTATGTTTTGTTGCAAATGCTGCAGTATGCTCAAAAGAAAAATATGTTCATTGGAAATATGAACTTGTTGGATGTAAAGACTACAGAGGAAATAAAAAGTAAGAGTCACAGTGACAAAGTTTAAACTATAGAAACATGTCTGAATGTTGGTTCCTGTCTTTCAGGTGGTGTTGAGTGAAGAAATACAGAGTCTGGTGGGAATCATGATCCAGATGGCTAAGGTTCTAACCAACATGATGGACACGATTCTTCCTGCCATCGATCAGCTTCACAACTACATGGACTCCATCCAAAACCTAAACCTGGCTTCTGAACAGGAATTTGACCAAGTATGTTGTCTTTGCCTCTGTACAGCGCTTTGCCCATAATTTATGTGTCTATGTTTATGTGATCACTTAACCAAAAATATAAAAAATAATAAGGAATGCAAACATTTCAGTGGTCAAAAAAACTCCTTTGAGCATACTGCAAACACAAAACAAGAACAGGCAACATCAAATTGTTTTGCCTAGGCTTGTTTTGAATGTTTTTTGGGGCCTTTTTGAGGATATTACATTTGCATGACAAATCATCTATTTTAAATACATGACAATCATAAAGTATTAAAAGTTTTAAACCTTCTTTTCCCAGATGGCAAAAGGACGGAAGGCCCAAATGTCTAGCAAAGCTACATTTGTCACCCTGTCTCGAGCGTTGTGTAGTAAAGGTATCGTGGCTCTGCTTGGAATCTCCAAACTCCCTGCGATGCCGGACTCTGACTCATACTTCCCCGACGACCACAGGCAGGAGATGATCGAGAGGTTCAAGATTCCACAAAACGCCTGTATGTTCGTAGGAGGAAAAATTTGGGGCTTTTGCAAAAGAATTGTTATTGTCAGTGAAGTTGTCCTTCTTAACTGTATGTTCGGTCTTCAATTCCCTTTTGATAGAAAGCATTTATGTTAAGTATTATGTTATCTCTTTTCATTGAAGTAATAAAACAGCCAAAAAATATAGACAATCAAAAAGAACTTGGTTTATAAAGTAGAGATTCTGTTGATGTTCGCAGCCTACGTCACACTGTTGGAAGTAACAGAGTAGAGTAACCCACCCCCCTAACTATTTGTCCTGACGTGAATTTGAAAATGTGTGGACACTTCCAGTATAGTTTAGTTTGCTCACTTCACAATTCATAAAGCAATAAGGATTAAAGGATAAGGCTTGTGGTGATATTTTTCCTATCATCAGCAAATCCAATTAACAGACCCAAATTACAAATTCACTGATCCTACCATCCTGTATTGTTGGAATGACATATCTGTGACCATTGTGAAAGATTATACAGTAGTGTTAGGGATGAATGGGCTGTGGCATGAGTGCTAAAGACAGTGTAGAGAAAGCATTCAGAGACTGATTTTGTTGGTCTTTTCATGGGGTTTGTTGACAATGTGAAAAATATCAAATAACACCAGTTAAAACATGATCCCTTAAACTCTAAATATTTTAACAGAAAAACTAGATAGCTGTTGGACATTTGAATCATTTCACCCTTGTGATTACTGTTTTTTTAATTGTTCTTGTCTTTCGTCCTTGTGAAGCTCCCTTCTGTATGAATATGTACCTGGATATGGTAAACACCACAGGAGGAGCCATCGCCTGGGCCTTCCTCAAACCAATGCTGATGGGAGAAATTCTTTATACCCCTGACACACCCGTCACCAGGGCCATAATGAAGAAGGTATACAGTTCATACCCAAACATGTTATAGCCAACTTGTCTCGGGTTTAGCATATTCATTACCTTTTATAAACTCAATGTTTTAAATTAGGAGTCTGGAAGCTTTTTTTATATAAAGTGTCACTTCTAAAATTTCTTGTTAATCAGTGTGCCATATCAATATAATGTAAATCCTTTGCTCCTCAAAATGCTCCATGTAACTATGGTCATGTATTCACCTTTTGCTGTTTGAGACATTGCTTTTAAGCAGCACAGTGCCTCCTTTACAGTGAAATCAGAGCATCTTGCTATGACCGCCAAACGCAGCATGTCATTTACATTCATGCTCTCATCCAGTGCAATGCTAAAGCCGAAAACTCTCTGTTTGTGTGTGTGTGTGTGTGTATGTGTGTGTCTTTCCCTTTGTGTAATTCTGTGTTTCCCCTTTTTAAATCTGGATCTTGTTGCAGGTTCATGAACTGGTAGAACTTACCATGATTTCTTTTTTTCCTCAGCAGTAGTTTGAGGAGTTTGAGTCACAGGGTAATAATTGATCTGTCAATCTGACAAGAGCTAATCAGGTCAGATTGATGGATGTGAAAGGCAGCTGCTGCAGAGGGAGTGAAAGCAAACTTTTAGACCCAGCACAATATACGGTCAACTTTCATTGTGCCTGGTGTTCTGCTGCTCCATCTGTACCCAGAGTAGGCACACGTAGGCTACAATGAATAACCAAACCAAAAAGTAGGCTGTATACATTGCCAAAGCACTCCTAATAAGTACTCCAGCTCCAGAAACACAAACTCCTGGTGGCAGCTGTTGTTATTGTGGCGGGCCCCAAGTAAATGACTGTGTGAGAAACCCTGCACTTCTCGACTCATCAACCTATTGCTTTTATGCCATATGTTAACCCTTTGAAACCTGGATTGAAATTAGTTTTCTTGTGCTGCCCTCAGAGGCCGTTCACAAGTTTTAAAACCTTTGAACCTGAGCAAATTGGTTTGATTTGAAAAAAATCAAAATCAAAGTCAGTGAGCAACTTGGCATTAGATATAAAAATGAGTAAATTTAAAAAACATTTACTATAAAAGCCGGGAAATTTTTCCAGAAAATTATAGTTACAATTGCAATAATTACATATTTTAATGTTACTCAGTTGTTATTATAAGTATTGATATTATTTTACGTTTTTTTCCCTCCTTACCTTTTAAAGAAATCCAAAGGGTTAAGCTACAGTGTTCAAATGGTGGTATGTGTAACCAGGGTTGCTGACCTCTGTTCCAAATCCTCCGAAATCTCTCCTCTAACTTTGCTACACTTTTACAGATATTTCTTGTCGCTGCTATTTCTGCCTCTTCTAGGCGTTAGTTACCTGTGCAATGTTTATGCAACCCTGGCTGGCATGTAGTAAAAAAGAAATATAGAGGCTGTACACATATTTGCATGCACCATCATATTCTACAGTGGTTCTATTTTGTGCAAGTTTGACTTTGTTTTTAGTATACTGCTGCCTTCACAGAATGAAAGACAGACAGACAGACAGACACACACGCGCACACACACTCACTCAAACACAGCAGGTTGTGAAATCTTGCTGATACCTAGAGATATCACATGTTCTCGTCCTTGTCCTCTCCTTGTCTAGGCCAACGCCACGTTGCAGGTGTTTGCAGATCTAAGAAAGCACTCAGAGGACTGGATTGATTCTTCCAACTACATCATAAAGTCTGCTGAACTACTCAGCCACACGTTGCCAATGCTGCAGGTGTGAAAACTCCTCTATATCTAATTATCCTAGCTGGCTCGCTATCATGTGAAATTCTGTAGATAAACTTTGCAGTGGTCTGCGACGAGTTGCAGCAGCCGAATCTTGATGTTGTGCATCGTCTCTCTTACTCTCTCTCTCTCTCTCTCTCTCCCTCTCCCTCCTCCCTCCTATCAGAATTCCCTCGGCAATTCCTTTGTTGAGAATTTCATTGAGATGCAGACAGACATCAATGTCGGCAGAATGAAGGAGACGCTCAGCAACTTCTGTGAGTGAGCATTTGAAGGTCTTACTTTTGTAAGCTGCAGATACCAGGCTTACCTTTATATTCCTAGCTCACTTATTGCCTATAAAATATCCACGCTGTCAGAAAATAGGGCTGCTCCTCAGGTTTACAGGAAGCATTACACTCATTTTAACATGAATTTCTTGGGGCGTCTCCCCTTGATATGATTATACATGTCAGTCATTTCCTCCACAAGGTCTGACTTTGACGTACAGGTATTTAATTAGATTACCTTGTATTGTCAGACCATATATCTGTCTTGGTTACCACATAACATAACGGGGCATGACACTAAACAGACACAACAAATGTCATTATTTTAATTTGGCTTTAGAGCAGTCAAATATGAAGTTGCTCTAACCCTGTCAGGAAATTTCTAAATGTGTTTTTTTTCTTCCAAAGCTAACATGACGGTCATGCTGGAGAAAAACAAACACATAATGAATCAGATCACCACCTTGTCCACCCTGATGGTGAACCTGTCCTCCTGCATCAAGTTTGACCGTTACCGTGGCTACAACTCTGCCGACCAGCTTAACAGTGCAGCTGAGGACCTCGCCAAAAACCGCAATCTCTATGCAAGTGAGTAAATATTGAGTGTAATAGGTGAACTTTATGTAAAATAAGCTGACTCATTCTGTCATCCAGGTTTATTTGGATAGAGAAGTACGCATCCACGGCCTGCTACGATCTCTGATACTGATTCATCTTCCCCCTTATACTAAACTTTATTTTGTGGGTAAATAATCAGTTTCATGACTATAAGCCATAAACTGCATATAAAGATAAACAACGCGTCTCCTACTTTCCACGCTATACAAAAATGAAGCCAAAATATCCCAGATACTGTTATTGCCATCTTGTGCTGGTGACGCAGAGCTGGAGCCAGAGTCTGCACAATAGTGATCTTGAAGGAACTTAAGATCACTCAACACCCATCTGAACAATCACAAGCAGTGCCTTTGATCGTGAGCACATGGCTTGACACGCACCGCTGTCAATGAGGATGATATATCCCATTTTTATAGCATCAAATGACCAGTGGTGGAAGAAGTATGCAGAATCTTTACTTAAGTAAAAGTACTAATACCACCCTGTGAAAATACTTTGTTTCAAGAAAAAGTCCTGCACTGGAAATGTAACCTAAGAAAAAGTAAGTAAGTATAATCAGGAAAATATACTGTATCTATTAAAAGGGAAAGTATCCAAACCAGAAAAAATCTTTAAAAAAACAAATCTAAATGATAAAATAAAAACTGAAAAGAAAATAAATAAATAATATAAAAAACACCCCAAAACTTAAAGTTGTAGAAAGAAAAAAAAACACCCCACCCCCAAATAATTAAATTGTTTAGAAAAAAAAGACAAAAAAAGCAAAACAAAAAAAAAAAATAAATATATATAAAAAAATAATATAAAATATATAAAAATAGTAGAAAACCTTCCAAAACCTCAAATTATTTTAAAAAATGGCAAAAAGACTTACATTTTTATCAAAGAGGCTGGTAATTAATTTTTTGTCTGAATTTATTGACTGGTTGATTAATTAGCAGCAGACAGACATCTCTGTGTCTGTCTGCTGCTGTGCGTTAATAAGCAGTATTAAGTACTTATCGGTGAGTGCTGACTTCTTTTTATTGTGATTTTAAGGTTGGCACCCAAAACACTTTAAAAAGGATTTTTGAGTGAGCACGCCACTTCTTTAGTTTTGCCCATGTCCCATTCGCTACCATAAAGGGGGCTTGGTTTATGACATATACTGCAGCCAGCAGGGGAAAACCGCAATATTTTGGCTTCACTTTAAAGAAGCTGACATGTCGTCCGTCTTTAAATACAGTCTATGGTGTAAGCCCAGCCTTTGACAGAGGCTGGCAGCTTCAAAGGTACATTCAGCATCCACCTCATTAAGCATATACTCATTTACATAATTTTAATCTGTGGTGCTTCCTCCAAAGGGGTCTTCTCCGTTGATAATGAGTTGAGGTGAGGACACTTGCAGGAGATCTGACTCTGCAACAGTTTATCTAGGGCAAGGAACATAAAAGCTAGTCTGGTTTTTGAATTTTGTCCTCAAGTACAAAGTGGGTATACTGAGATGATTAAATCTGTCTTCAAGGTGTCATCTTCAAGCTTCCCAAAGATGAGGACTCATCCAGGAAGCGTAGGGACAGTTTTTCCTCCTCCACATCCTCCCTTCCTCCCAATGTCAGCTACACTATCCGCATGCATATGGACAACGTCATGCGCACTGACAAAGTCCGAGACCCCATTTATGTGAAGGACAACCACATCTGGTCCCAGCAGGCGCTACGCTACAACCGGGGCTTTATCTACCTGCAGGAGAACATCGAGCGGGCTATCATCGAGACCCAGACTGGACAGAGGGTTACAGAGCTGGCCGTCCAGCTGCAGCCCTTCTCCTACCCCTGCAGCTACCGGGATGAGTGAGTTGCCTGAATGCATTGATTCACTGTCACACACATACATGCAAGCACAAACATGTAGTATGAACAGTAAGGATGCTTGCATAGAAATGTGAAAGTATCTATAGTGTATCTGAGGGGGAGTACAGTCATTGATGTGGAATAATGCATGCTTTCTCATTATTCATTTGCCACTTGGGATTGACAGTAAGTAGTCATTCACAGGGACTTTCACATTATAACTAGCATGGAACCATGTGCATGAATATTCACTCGTATTCATTATTGTGCATTCATTTTTGAAGACCATACAAGCATACACTCAAACAGCCTTTAGGCTCTTCAGGAACACCACTCATCTCTGCAGTATCCATCCAATTCAAAACATGGGGCTTTAACTTGTGCATCGATACATTATATTGTTTCCAATAAATCATGCCTGACCGTTATGCCTGTGTTTGTGCTTGGCCTCGAGTGCTGATATCTCATCTAAGAAGGACCAATGGGTCTCTGGCTGGCTGCCTCTGGCCAACTATAAGATATGATGAGCTTCGCCTCTAGATCGTTCTGAGTTATTACTCAGCAACACAATTTCAGACACAAGCTGTGAAATATAGCAATGTTGTATGAAAAACAGCAACACTAAATTCCTATGCATCAGGCTTCAGAAATGATTTTTGGTCAAAATATTTAAAAAAAAACACAGAGGCATTTATTTTGCGTAAATAATAAGAGGATCAGAGCACAGCTGCCAACAATCTCCAAACACTACTTCGATATTGCTCTTCCACTCTGCATGTCTGTCTCTCTGTCAGAGACTGAATGACAGGCCTTTTAATGTGCTGTTGTTGACAGTGATTGGAGGTTAGGTTTTCTTAGAAATTTGACTGACAGTTGACATCTCTGTATTCCCCAGGTACCTGGAGGCCATTGCTTTTGTCTTCCCACTCATGTTGATGATAGCCTGGGTGCTGTTTGTGGCTGATTTTGTGAAGAAGCTGGTGCATGAGAGAGAGCTGAGGCTGCATGAGGTAGCATTTTTTTATTTCACATGAAAAATGATCAAACTTGCTACTGTATTTGCATTGAACACTGACGTCTTCGTTTCTAACATGCCCTGTAATGTTACTTTCCATTTCTTTTCTTGTAATTGTTTTTGTTTCTATTCAAATAGATACACTTACATTCATTGACAAATAGCGGTGTAATGGGTACACAGAATTGTACCTTGACTGTGGCTCAGGAGATAGAGCAGGTTGGGGAAAATTGGTGGTTCAATCCCTGGCCCCTCCAGTCCGCATGTTGAAATATCCCTGGGCAAGATACTGATCCCCAATCTGCTCAGTTTTTTGTCTCATTCTGCTAATTAACTCACATTTACTTGATGCTGTCCTAAATAAAATGTTTCCCCATACGTGCCTGACTTAAGTTGAACAATGTTGACACAAACCATTGTCCGCTGAGCTTGACTATCTCGGCTGACCAGGTTTAACTGACCAGCATGCAACAGTTGATAGACAGGAACTAGTGCACCGCCAAACCTTTTCAGGGAAAACTCAAACTCCAGAAATTGACTGTTTGAGTCTGTGTGAGTAGTAGACATAAACAGACTGTTTTGACTGTTTGGGTCACAAGGCATATTGAACATATATGTCAAATACAGAACTGAACGTCCTGTACGGAAAGGTTCAGGAAAAATACACATACTGTTACATCACGACTGACATATTCAAACTGTTTCTAATGAACAGTTGGCTGTAGGATAAGCAGAGCCTTCCTCTCTGAGTTTTCAACACAACAAATGTGAACTTTTCCTCACTCTGTACCTCCAGGTTTATTCTCTGCTGTAAACATTCATATGCACCTGTGGCAAGCAAACACAAAAAATGTATTGTTTACCGACATTCCTGTATATTACCATCTATTGATATTCATGCTTTTCCCACAGTACATGAAAATGATGGGAGTTAACCCGGCCAGCCACTTCTTCGCCTGGTTCCTGGAGTGTGCCTTCTACTTGGTGGTGACCATCTTCATCCTTACGCTGGTGCTGAAGTATGGCCGCATTCTGCCCCAGAGTGATGGCTTCCTCCTTTTCTTGTACCTCTGCGACTATGGTTTGAGCATTCTGGCCTTCAGTTACCTGGTCAGCTCCTTCTTTGACCAGACCTACATCGCTGCCCTGAGTGGCAGTCTCCTTTACATCCTGTGCTTCTTCCCCTTCATTGTTGTCATGGCTGTGGAGACAAATCTCACCTTTTCCCAGAAGAGCGCCCTGGTGAGACACCTCTGACCCCCCTCTGTCATGACTCACATATGTTAAACTAGTACTTCTATGATATGTGTAATATATTTAAACAGCAAATGTTGTTATTTGCTCTGGAAAATACTAAGAATTGAAAGGAGAGATAAGGAACCCAGAGGACGATATAATGGCATTTCATCCTATTCCAAAATGTTATTTACTCAATCCACTGTAGAAAACAATTTTACTACCATTATGATTCAAAATATATTAGTGCAGCCTCAAAAAGGCAGTTACTTCATGAAATAGTCAGAGTAAACAATGGCTTTTGCCTCCAGTTGTTTTCGATGGTGAGGTTTTGTTTTATTTTTCATTTTGACATACAAGTAGCAACACAGTAGAGCATAAACTGACAGTTTACAAATGTTTTTGTTTGCAAAGCAGTTTTCTTGCCTTCTTATGCACACATAAATTGTGCACATTGACGTAGTATATACTTCAGTCATTTATTATTTTTTTATTTTGGTGCTTTTTGCCTGATATAATCATTAATTGGAGGTCAGACATAACATCACTGCATACATCAAAAGCCTTTTTTGCCTTGAACAAAAGCACATTGCAAAAGGCTTTTGAAGTATATCACTTCGCAGGACACAAAGTTGAAGAGCACAGAGGAGAGGAATTACCATACAGAACGGCATCATCTAAAAACAGAAGATATACCTTTGTGATGTTCTGTTTTTTTTTGCTGTTCCTGTTTCTGTATCCTGTCTAATTTGTCTCCCATGTTCATACAGGGATTGTTTTCCCCGACCTGTTTCAGTTATGCTAGTCAATACGTCTCTCGGTATGAAGCCCAAGGAGAAGGTATGGGCATGTAAACATCTGACTTGCATCAAATATGATCTCTTTGACGCTACTTTAGTCAGAGGGAAGCAAATTAAATCTTCTTTTGGCTTATTCAGGCATTCAGTGGAGCAACTCTTACACCTCGCCAATAGCTGGAGACACAGCTTCATTCGGTTGGCTGTGCTGGTTGATGCTCATCGACTCTGTACTCTACTTTGTCATCGGGGGGTACATCCGCATGGTATTCCCAGGTAAACTGTAAAATCAGAGAAGTCTTAAAAAACTCGAGGAAACTGGTCTTGATGGACATCCATCCACAGAATTCCAGTAATGATTCAAAGATTTTTGTATGCTGATTTGCTGTTCAAATGAAAGTGTGAACAGCACAATAGCTCTCATCAGCCTGCCATTAGGAATTACCAACAGGAGGACAACATTTTCCAAACTCATATCCACAACCACTCCAGTACCCTCATCACCCACACATCCAAAGCTCTAATTCCAACACGGGCAATTTCAAATAAGCTCTCAGCCATTAGCCTTGCAGTGACAGAGATGGAGTCTCTAACAACCATTTCCAAATCCAGTGTTATAGACCTCCTCAGGCCATGCTGTGGTTTGCATATATATACTCAAAATGATTACAGAGCACAAAAGGTCAAGTCAGTTATTTCAAAACACAGCGACTCTTTTCCTACTAAGACTGTGACAGTTATTGTTCACCTTTTATCTTAAAACAAAAAAAAAAGAGAGAAAACATGCCTGAAATGGATGATTGGACAAAATTAAAATCCAACACTGATTGAATGAATTACTGCAGGGTGTTAAGGTGTTGTTATTTCATAGTAAAATCAATGTTTCTCTTAAAGTTTATGCTTTAGAGAATCCAAGCAAATGCAGCAGTTTGTCAATTGCTGGGTAAACTCATCTCTTAAATACATTTCATGTAATGATGAGAAATCTTTTTTTTTTTTTTTACCCTTCAGGAAAGTATGGGATCCCTGCCCCATGGTACTTCCCCTTCAAAGCCTCCTTCTGGTCTGACCTGTGCTGCTGCGTTAAATCAAAGAGTAAGGTGGGCAGAGGACTCCTCTTCTCCAACATCATGCAGAAAAACCAGCCTGTCTTCTCTGACGACAAGGGAAAAGGTATAGGGGAAGAAATGACATTTTACTATCTTGTGGCAGATAACAATAAGAAATGCTGTCTCCTCTGGTGTTGTGTTTTGAAGGAAGAACATGATGTCTTTCCTCTCTTGTCATTTTTTTTCTAAGCCTGATACCATATTTACATTTTACCCTCGCTCTTCATTTAATTCCTGTCCCCTTTGAGACTGATTTACAGGCTGCTTCTGTCTCTATGTTTCTCTCAGACCAGAGCACTCTTTCCTCTCAGGCTGGTGAGGATTTCTCAGAGCTCCCAGTGGGCGTTGCCCTTCATGGCCTCAGCAAGATATACGGTGACCAAGTAGCTATTCAAAACCTTAATGTTTCCTTCTACGAGGGACATGTCACCTCACTGCTTGGTCACAATGGAGCCGGCAAGACCACCACCATGTATGTGCGGCACCATTTTTCTCTGTTTTCACTGTATCAGCATGTCCTAAGATGAATACAAAATATATTTTGACAATTCATTTACTGTATGAGGTGTCTTTTAAATTTGATTTGTGCATCCTTTTAATCAACAGGCCCTTTTAAAGGGTCTGCTGCTGACAGCGAGATTGTTTTGTCCAAATCTGGCACAGCAAATGCCCCGTAGTAGAGATTAGCCTGACAGGTCTTCATCAACTGGAGCACTTACATTTACATTTTAAATGTGACTAATTTCGCTGATGCTCTCATCCAGAGCAACACACAATGAGTGCATCAGCAGAATAAGTTCAACAATGTTAAAAACAACCTAAACTAAGAGGCAATCTCATGTCCTACAATATTCCAGGGACCAATAAATCATAATTTAAAAGGAATGTGCTGGGAAGAAAGTACAAAATATAGCTAATGGGACAAAAAAAACAAAGGGTATTTTCAACATTTAATGCCCTGGGTAGCAAATATGAGCAGAAATACTTGGAAAAACAGGTCAACTATATATATAAATTATATACTTTTTGTCCAATTATGAAGCATGAAATAACAAAAAGAAAAAATTCTCAAAGATAATCATAAATAATTCTACATGCGCTGTTAATTTAGAATTAATTTAAATCAAGTCAGTAATGTCACTCACATAATAAATGATCGTTCCTTGTGCTTAGGTCTCTCCTGACTGGCCTTTTTGCACCATCTTCGGGCTCCATTGAGGTGTACGGCAAAGACATGCAGACCAACACTGATGACGTTCGCCGAGAGCTAGGAGTGTGCATGCAATACGACGTCCTCTTTGACCACATGACTGCCAAGGAGCACCTGCTGCTGTACGGTCAGATTAAGGCCCCACAGTGGTCCCGCAAAGAGCTGCACGAACAAGTCAACACGTGAGTGACCAATCATCCAGTATGGGGAGCATGCTCAATATCATGATACACTGAAGGAAAATGCTTTTGTGCAAATGCTAATGTCTTTGAGATGACGTCTGGGGTTTTGCAATGCATAGCAGTGCCATTTGATATATTTTATGGCCTGATTTTTTTAAAGACATCATGGAAAGGTATCTATAGTTCAGCTCACGGCATGTTTCACCAATAAAAAAGTAAATTTCGATAGGGGTTATGAGAGTTTAACAGTGAAACGTAGACATTGCTTAACACCAGTGACTGGACTACAAGGTTATTTAAAAAGAAAAGAGAAATCTATTACAGATATATGTAGGCCTTGATGCTGGAAGGACAGAATAATTGGTATTCTCAAAATAAGCCCCCAGTTTAGCATCTGAAGAGCTGTAAAATGTATCAGACTCTTCTATAACCATGAAACGCAGGGCGAGAGTGCTGCTCAGCTCTGAGCTTGCTCGGACAAATTTAGAACAATATTTTTCCCCTGTTTCAAGATTACATGTTCTTGAAGAATTTAATTTTTTTTCTCTCGGATAAGCTTACGGGAGCAAGCATCAGAGAAATCATTTTTCATTCTATGGCATCATTAAGCTATGGGTTGAACCCCCAATTGCATCATGAGACTATTTCTGGAGGGTCTCTGCATAACAAGAGGAGCAGTAATCAGCCTGGAATTAAAGGCAAGAAACAGTACCTCTCCATTTATTCCTGTGGTTCAGAAACCCCCGCTGGGTAACTGATGGAGCTGATGGAAGTTTAAACTCAGAAAGTGAGTTGTAATGCAAAGAAAAAGTATGTTAACATGAAGTTGATGTTAAATGATTTTCATTGACTCCCCTACCAGGATCCTTGAGGAGACAGACATGTATGCTCACAGGCACAAGCGAGTGGGCACCCTGTCAGGCGGCATGAGGCGGAAGCTGTCAATCTCCATCGCCTTCATAGGAGGCTCTCGCTTAGTGGTACTGGATGAACCCACCACAGGAGTCGATCCCTGTTCCAGGCGCAACATCTGGGACATCGTTATCCAGAACAAGCAACGTGGGTCTCTTACACACACGCACACACGCACGCACGCACACACACACACACACACACACACACCCCCACAATTTTCATGGTCTAATCAAAATAAAACTACACAAGTCAGCTTTCTCCATTATAAGCATGAATGAAACCGTTCCAGGCTCACCAGTGAGCACATACATATGTACATGAGAACAACACTATTGCAGGGAAGTCACAGGCCCCACTCTCTCTGGAGGAGATGAATACACTTTTTTTAATGCTTGTTATGCAAAGCATTCTGTCATATTTTCATTTAGTTGAATGTAGGTCTTAAGGTTATTGTGTAAGGACAAATTTTATGTATGGTAAAGAGAGCTATTTGTTTTCCAAACTAGTTCAATGTATCTGTATGTTAAATGTATCCGTCTTTGAAAATTGACAGTTTTGGAGGAAATATTTGGAAATGTATATTGACTTTATTTGATAGACATAGAGATAGATGCATTTTGGATGTTAGAAGGTTCTGACCTTTGCTGGGGGGAAATTTAAATGACTGGACCTCTCTGAATTTTATTTGAATACCCCTGGAGTAGATGCCCTCTAACCACAAGCTTAAGATTTAAGCTAGAAATCTAGAATAAATATTCACATAAATCTGAAATACTAACAGTCAAAGTAGCGCTTCCCAAAAACATAGTCGAGCAAACTTTTTCACGCCTTAATATCGTCTCACCTTGACTACTGCAATTTATTATGTACTTACCTCAATCATGCAGCAATTACCCGTCTACAGTTGGTGCATAATGCATCAGCAAAGCTTCTGACAAACACTATGCAGAGAGCAAATCTCACCAGCACTTGCTGAATTACATTGATTCCCTATTTGTTTTAGAATTCAGTTTCCTGATTTTGTTGATTACTTTTTAAGCCCCCCATGGTTTGTCTCTGCTATATATTTATGATCTTGTAACTCACCATTCTGCACCAAGATCCCAAACCAAATGTTGTGACAAGTTCCACAGTTGAAGCTTAGGAGAAAGGGAGTTCATGCTTTTGTGGAGCAACCTCCCCTTCAGCACCATGCCAAATCAACAAGTCTGTGTCTCATTTTTGAAAAAAATTTAAAAACCTGCCCGTGTTGGCTATGATTTTTAAAACGTATTACTTCAATGGTTTTATGTAGTTCTTTTATGTTTTGTTTTGTTTTCACTGTCCCCAAAGTTCTCTTTGTATTTTAGGATTTTATGTGCTCCTGTGAAGCACCTTGTAACTCTGGTTTTTAAAGGTATAGAAATAAAGTTTATGTACGTCACTTTGTAACATTCAAAGCTATTCAGTGTAGGGGGTTTCCATAAAGAACTAGTATGACATTTAACAGTTACACATTAAATGTGTAAATGATCACATTGCATCATGTTCATACTATCAGACACGGACAACAATAAAGGGGATCGATATATATTTTTTATTATTAGTCTCGTCCTTGTACAGACACAGAAATTCACATTCTAAAGTGCTCACACTCACATGGCACAGACATTGCAAACTCTCACATTACTGAAGACGCCTACCCCCCCTGGAGTCGCCCCTTGAGGGCTTTCCTCTGCTCAGACTTTTGACTTTAAATTTAGCATATAATTAATCTAAAAGAAATCCAGTATTTTTTTCCGGAGGCTGTCTTAGGGTAGCAGCAGCAATGGCAGGGAGGCTGCTAAATGTCATATAATTGTAGCTGAGGAAAAATATCCTGTGTAATTGGCCCTGTCTCTGATGTTAGTGCCAAGGGAGTCTATTTCAAAATAAACTTTATGCATTGGTTCCTTTTTGTGCACCTGCTTCTCTGATTATTTGTATATGCACAAGGTAGCTTGTATGCATAGATTGTATAGAAGAAGTGGAAGTAGCCACCCAAAAGTGACCACATTTATATTAGAGAGTGGAGCTTGGGAGTATAGCATTGTTACACCTCGATCCTAATGGACAGTTCTCTGTGGTGGCAACTTGTCAATCACAAGGTAGCCAGCCCTAAAGCATACCCTGTTTAATTGTCCGTTTGTCACTAAATAGGACTCATATTTACAAAATGAACCTCTTGCTGATTGAAGAAGACTTGAAATTAGCAATTTATACCTGAGATCATTAGAAAAATGTGTACTGTGATAATGAATCAAGTGACAAATATGGTCATTTTATTCATTCTGACTTCCTTTTGCAACCTGTGGAGTCGCCCCCTGCTGTCCATTAGAACCAATGCAGCTATATGGTACTTCTGCCTTGGCTTCACTCTTCAGACCTGAAGACTCTGTCACTTCTTTTATACAGTTGATGCTCATGTGTGACTTTTGTCTCTGTGATGTCTGGTTGTTTATTTTGGACGTGCATTGCCGGCAGCTACACTTAGGTAGTAATATTTAGTCTTCTAAGAATTACTGTATGCCTGTGTTGTTTATGTCTTTTGAAACTTTAAAACTCCTATCAATTTTTTTCTGATTAGCTTGATGGTAAACATAAACTCACTGTGCGCATTTCACTGACATCAAATCACAAGTCCCTAAATATTCATACAGTTTCTTTTAGTTAAGAAAAGGGTTAAGAAGTGGTTTTGTAATGCGTAAACAAGTAATTCAGATTGTTATATGTGTGTGTCCTGTCAGATCGCACTGTCATCATGTCCACCCACCACCTGGATGAGGCTGAAGTACTGAGCGACCGCATTGCCTTCCTAGAGAGAGGTGGATTAAAATGCTGCGGATCCCCCTTCCACCTGAAGGACAAGCTGGGTCAAGGCTACAAACTCACTCTCACCAAGAAGGTATTCAACCTCATATTCAGTTAGTCACCACATTTTGGACACTTTTGAACTGGTCAAATAATTCAAGGTTCCCAGTGCACTATCTTTACCCTTTAGCATAAAGTGAATATTACATGAATGTAGGACACAGGCTTTATCTTAGAGGTTAGAAAGTAACATATCACTGATGCACTTTACTCAGACTTTTTCTTAACAATCTTGGACAAAGCACAGCCAGCATAAATTGTACGTGTTCCCAATGGAGCCGGCCTGCTCATGTTTAAATAAATTCTAGGTTTTATTTCTGCCACATTGGACACTGGAGCTGCACAATACATATTGCAATAGTGTGATTTGTATCTGATACATTGGAAAAACTGCTAAACGGGCTAAATCCAACACAAATAAAGCTCTGCTGACTGCTGCAAACTGGCTTAGACTTTTTTCAGCACACTATATCTTCAACTGCTTTCCTAATGCAACAATTGAAAGCTCTTTTTCTGAAATCTTGCCGAATACAGTGTACGATATAGTCCTATATGGTTTCCTATATGCCTGTTAACTATTTCGGCCAAACCTAAAGTTCTGTGTTTGGCTGTCTCCTACATCTGTTTCAGGTCGTATCCAATGCTCTCTATATGCACTGAAAGTCAGACATGTATGATGTTAGCAGGGGAGCATAGAATATTTTAAAGGTTTACTATGCAGGTATTGTCAGTTACTGTTTGTAAACACAGCGTTCAAACTTGGCCTGTCCTCTCTGCACTGCTTGCACAGCAAGCTACTACTGTAGAAACGCCACATGTATTGTAATGAAAAGGCCAGGACTTTTGCAAGCTAACTGAGCTAACAGCTGGCACAGTCAAACAGAAAAATCACCCAACGTCTTTCTCCAACCTCGCCTTTAGTGCTCGCCAGTCCGCAGCTTTTTCTGCGCTTTATCTGTGATTTTAGTAGCTCCCTCTTGGATGTCTGCTGCTACTTCACAATCGCTACCATTTTATAAAGTCATAACCTTTGCTGTGCATTGTTGTTTTTGGCTGTGACTTACTTGCCAATTGATGTACCTAACTCAGCAAAGTCAGAAAAAAATACAGGCAGAGGGCAGAGTCAGAGAGGTATAACTTTTGTTTGAGTCTATACAGAGGCGGTCCTGGGTAGTTTTGCGCCCTGGGCGAACCCCCACCCCCCCCCCCCCCCCCCCCAAAAAAAGTCATCCATTAACATCGTATTATCTAAGCATAATGCCTCAAATTTTAATAGTTGCTAGTACAGCAAAGCTAAAAACCAAATAGAGTCGCCTTTTGGGCTAAGTAGCAGCATATTAGCAAGAGGATAATAAATAGCGTATAAGCTACTGTTTCATTACGTACAATTAACGTCACTCGACCTGCATACCTTTTATCTTTTGAGCGTTTCTCCTCTTCTTCTTTCCCTTTCTTTCTGAACTGGACATCTGATGGTTTCTTTGGTCTTTTGTCCAGGATACACCCTTGACTCAATTTAACATCATCACCTTTTCCCTCCGTCAAACGCCCATGTGGTGATGTTCAGCATATTCCAACATGCTCTTATGTTGAAAGGACTGCAACAGGAAGTAGTTATGTGCGGAAGCTCTGTATTGCGTATTGAGAGTTATGCAGACGCTTGACGGATTTAATGCGGTCAGACATTAAAGTGAGTTCCAGTAAAAACCCGACAGTTGTGGCAGTTTTTACATTTTCACATAGCGCAATAAATGTAAAAGTATCTATGTTAATTTGAAAATGAAAATGAAATACAATTTATTTGGAAGCAGCTGGGATCATAACAGGTCAGTCTATCCCTCACCCCCCTCCTTGCTTTTCCTCTGAGAGTTAAACTCAGCCTGCTCTCAGCCTCTGCAGTTGTGAGTTGATCGCCCTCCTGTCTCCCTGCTGCCTTTTCTTCTGACGCACACAACCTGTAGACATGACTCTCAGCAGAAAGTTGACATGATAGTAAGGGCGCCCCGCACCTACTCCACTAACGTGACGTGGAAATGAGCGGTAGAAAACTTGCGATTTTTATTTATTTATTTATTTATTTTGCGGGTGCTCGTGCGCCCCCAAATAGATTGTGCCCTAGGCAGTCGCCCACATTGCCCATAGCAAAAACCGTCCCTGAGTCTATACATTGGATTTTTTTAATCCTGCACAGTATACCTTTAAGCCACTTGCAGTTGATTTATAACTGTGCAAAGTAAATTGGTGAAATCCTGAGAACAAAGATGTTGTAACCTGTTCCTGCTTTTCTGTCTGCAGATGCAGAACCTAGAATCTGAGCCTATTGACAATGCTGAAATGAAGGCCTTCATCCAAGCTCATGTACCGGACGCACGACTGAAGGAGGCCCAAGGCGGCGATCTGGTCTACTCACTGCCCCCCTTCACCTCATCCAACGCCTCCTCATACCGCTCCCTTCTGACCGCGCTGGACTCCAACCTGGACGCCCTGCAGCTGGGGGGCTATGGCATCTCTGACACCACCCTAGAAGAGGTGAGCTCAAACACACCCACGCACAAAAACACAGGTTCAGACTGCAGACATAGTGGAGAAAATAACTTAATAACTTAATAGATTAAAATAGCTATAAAAAATAGCTTAAATGCTGAGGTACATTTAAATATATCCTGTATAAAAACATTCTAGTGATCATATTGACATGTAAGCATAATTACCAAGTGTCAAAGTATACTTACAGTCTCATTTATAAGCACAGATGCCAGTGTTTCTGTTTTTTTATCTGCGTAGGTGTTCCTCCAGTTGACTCATGGAAACACAGAAGCTGGGGCTGAGGACACCCCCCTGTCTATCTCAGAGACAATTTCTGAGACTGATTCCATTGACAGTTTTTCTTCAGATTCCTGTGGAAGCATCCCCAACTTTGGTGACAAGATCAGTGAGTAAAAGGATGCATGTAGGAAAATTTTGCATGAAGTTTTTATTATCCATATCGTAGCAGTTATACAATAACTACTTTTTGTGCAGTGACATCAACAGTAGTGCTCATTGTGGTCACAAGTCGACCAAAACATTTGCATTTTTTTCCCATATTTTACATTTTGATTCTCAACCTAAAATATTTAAAGAATACACATGCAGCTGATCTAGTTCAACAACATTTACATTCTGATGGATTGCACTGCGATCTTTTGTGATACATTCTACCCATTAACCTTTAGCTCAGTTTGCCTGAGAAAAAAAAAGCAGGCAACACCAAGGCAGTAAGACAGTAAAAAGGCAAGTGCCCTAGTATAAAAATGATTAAATCCTGTCTCCATTTCTCCTCCTTTGTGTTTCAGAGCTTACCAGTTCATCCATGGTGCGTGGCATGGCCCTAGCCTGGCAGCAGATGGCAGCCATAATGATCAAGAGGTTCCACCACAGCCGCAGAGACTGGAAGGGCCTGATCTCTCAGATCCTGCTCCCTGTTCTGTTCATGGTGGCTGCTATGGGCCTGAGCTCCATCAAGAATGACCTGCAGCACTATCCAGAGCTGGAGCTCAGCCCAGCGCTTTACAAGTTTGGACCAAGCTACTCTTTCTTCAGGTCAGTCTCCATGGTGAAGAACATACAAGAGAGCAATTGGGGGGGGGGGGGCAGAGGTAAACGACACTGATCAGGGGATTTTACTTCAGGCATGTTTGGAGCAATTCAATCGAACTCTGCAGCTTTGCTCTTTTATTTGGTCAAGGTCAGACAAATGCAAGTAAGATTCAAGTGGCAATCACACCAAGGCACTTGGTTCTTGTCAAAGCAAATTTTGATGTGATTTCTCTGAGCAATTCCTGGAAACTGGTTAATGTATAAACATGGTGAAATATGGCAAATATTATGAACAAATCATCATGATACAGCTGATACCACTGACTTGGTTTGTTGCAATGCTTGGAGGATGATGTATTGCAATGCCATGTTCTGGTGTTTCCCTAGCATTGAGAACACACTGTAGTAAAAGATCAAACTTTTTAACCACAGAGTTGCTGGCTGCAAAACCCCTGCAACATTTTGTGAAGGGTTGATGCATCTCGTTGATTGGTCCGTTGGGTTCCTCTATCAGTTAGAGGGGAATGACATGTCTCACTTGTTATAAAACTAATTTGAAGCTGCAGTTTGTTGAAGGGCAGACGGACCTTAAGGAGAGGGAGCGAGAGAGAACGCGAGGGAGAGAGATGATCATGATGAAGACGGATGAGATGTGAGATCAAAGTGAGAGAGATTAAGAGTGTCAGGAGGTTGCGAGATGTCTTCATTCTTGAGAAATGCTGTTGTTTGATCAAGGGGATATGTAGCAAGGGAGAAAGTGCTGAGGTGCCAATCCATATCAAAGACCCAATGGATGCTCTCACTAGTCCTCTTCAGCTTGATATACAAAAGAGATTGAAAAATGTTATTTATCTATTTATCACTGATATCTTTGGGGATGCTCAGGGAGGTTATAGGAACTAGTCTTGCATTTTATGAACTTTTTTAGAGCACTGTTTCAGACTTGCCTGTATGAACAATGCAATCATTTGAATCTGTATTTATAAGTGTACCTCTGCATGTGTTAAAATGCAGGAGAAGGATGGAAGAAATCCTCTTAAATGTAAAGTGGCAAATCAAATGTCCTCACTCTCCTTTTATCTGTCCAGTTCCCCACAGCAAGGATATTAGAATCACTGATTGCGCCCCCATGGTCACTTTATTGACAATATTGTGAGTCAGTGAATTGCTCTTACACCAGCTCCTCCACTAAGAAAACCTTGATAAATGCCAACCTTGCAACCCCAGCCACCAAGATTGATTTGAATAAATCAAGAACCAAACCTCTCTGCCGTGTTAGAGTGTTATGAACCAACCTTCTTCTTGAGTTACTTCATGTTATCACTGTTGTAAATACGTTGTAGTTCACTAAAATGTCTGTGTATAACCTTTGAGTTGAGACTGAGTGTTTGTTGTCTGTCTCCATAGTAACCAAAATCCCAACTCCACCCATCTGGTGGACACCATGATGTCATTCCCTGGGATCGATAACACCTGCATCGACAGATCCAATAACCCGTACGTAATCACACCTCAAATCCAGCTGTATTTTTTTTTTTCCGAAAATGATACATTTGTCCGCATTTCCCTGGGGAACCTCAGCTCAGTGTCTGTGTTCACTCTTATCCACACGTACAGTGTTTTCATATTTCACTCATTGTCATGCTTTTCATGCCTCCTCCTTCACCTTGTTTCATTTTACTAGTCTGCCTCCCTCCAATTCATGCTGCTCTCTCTCTCTCTCTCATTCTCTCTCTCCTTGGTGTCTGTTATGTCCCTCTCTCTATTTTCCTGATGCTATGCTCAACATATGTGGCTGAAAGCCTGCGACTCTGCGATTCGAGAGCATCATTTGTATTCCATAAACACCCTATGTTTATAGGGAAGATTTTCCCCTTACAGGCACTCAAATCAATGTTGGCACTCATGAACCAGACCTCGGAGGCATTTTAAAATGCTCTGCCAAAAAAAAGAAGAAGAAATAGAGACAGAGTCAACGATCCTGTGGTAGAAAAGAGACTGCATGTTTCTCTCATGATGTCTTATATTCACAACATGACAATGACTGAAGGATTGCAGAGTGCAGCATTTACATATATTTAAATAGATAAATAATAGTATGATATACCGTATGGTCCCATGACTGGGTTCATTGTTGTTGGCCAAATTATATCTAAAGTAACAGGTGTGCATGTGAGTATGCAAAGATTTGTCTGTTGCTACACTATCTTTGTGATTTGCACAAAATGTCCCTGAAAGCATTTGGCTGAAAACAAAAATGTGGGGGAGTTGAACATCAACCCACACAAGCAAATGTCCCACAATATGATATTATAACACATATTAAACAGCTTTCAAAACAGTTTTCGCCCGATATCAGAGAAAATATTTGGGTCCTGATCTCACAAAAATCCTGCAAGCTCCCAGCTGCTCTGTGAATGGCTGCAGATTTTGCCACAATGTGTAAACAGGTTTTTAACATTGTTACAGACCATCAGTTCAACTCAGTCTCAGGTTGTATTCTGGGATGTGTCTAAGGATCGTCTTGTGGCACTATCACACACTGCAGACTCTCATCATTTCACTGAGCCACTGTTTCACTTTGTGAGTGTTTCATTTTAAGGGTCTGCACAAGAAGCACAAGCAAGTGGAGTTCCAGAGGGAACAGCTCCAAACCATTTAGTGTCTGTAAATGTACCCATCAGGAACAGGTGAGACTTGGTCACTGAGAACACTCGGTGTGTTTGTATGTGTATGTGCGTGAGTGGATTTTTGTACAGTCATGCATCTACGTTTGTACACATGAATGTGTCATCCTGTGGCCGATTGTTTGAAAAAGGCCATGCATAATGTGTTTGTCTCTTCCCCACACTGCAGATTTGTGATGGGAAGAACTTCCAGCCCCCCCATAAGCAGATCCCCTCGTCTCAGATTATGTATAACGTGACTGGTATCGATTTGGATGACTACCTGATTGCCACAGCTAATGACTTCATCAGGAATAGGTGAATGCAGCCAGTGTTTACATTTGGTTAATGTCACCACATTGAGAATTCAACCCAGGCTTCACTGATAGTTTGTTGTAGTCTGAGTGCTAATTAACACTGATTGCGTGAACTCTATGAGGCAATATTCCAAGAGAACCCAATTAGTTGTACTTAATTCATATAATTTCCTATTTTAGAATTACATTTCATAATATTACATCATTTTGATGAATTAACATAGTTTGAGAAAGTTTGAAATAATGTATGGGGTTCTTTTTTTTTTCTTCGATATGTTTAATTCAGAGTAGACGAATGACCCAAATACAAATTGTATTTGTATCTCCAAGTGCGACTTTTTTCTTTCTTTCAGTCATTGAAAAAATTGGCATCAGTTGACTAGGAAGCTTTAAATAGTTAAAATTTGCAGTGCTGGAGAGAAAGGAGAGTCTATTGTTTTGAAAACAAGGTTGTGCGTAAATCTAATTGGCTGTTGACCGCAAGAATATCAGTTGCAACCAAAAGCTTAGTTCTCATAGTTGCTCTATTTCACAAGAATGAGCCTCCGCTACTGTGTCAATCACGGCAGTTGTGCTTTTAATGTGTGGTCTTAAGAATTTACCCAAAATTTCTTATCTGCAGGTGGAAATTTGCTTTGATTACAAGAAAAACAAGCAAGCAAACAACACAGTGTGCCAGATCTTATTTCTCAGCAGCATTCGGACCTCTGCTGTTTTTATCGATATGTTTTGTTTTTTGTTTTTTTTTTTCAGGTATGGTGGCTTTTCTTTTGGCATGCCCCTCCCTCCTGACTTGCTCATGGATGTAACAGCGGTGCCCAAAAACCGTACTCTGGCTAAGGTAACTTCGTCTCCTTCTTCCCTGCTGCCTGTCTTGTTATCACCGTAATGGCTGTACTGCTGAGTAGCTGAGAGTTAAAACACAACAACCTATCTTAAGTTGTTTGGCTTCATGATTCAGGCTCACTGAAGGAGCTGCATTTTTATTGCATCAGTGTCATCATAAATGTGCTTTACTGGAGCAATCGTGCCACTGTTTTACTGTGTACATATTCTCATATGGGTGGCATCTGCATTTATTGTAACTTGAAAGCCTCAAAACATTGGAACATATATTGTAGTGATGTAGTATTCTCAAATATCCTGATCTGTGGCTGCATGAATGATGGTTTCTGTGCATGTCTGGGTTTGTGCTCACATCGGTTTAGGTCTGGTTCAACCCAGAGGGCCATCACACAATGCCAGCATACCTAAACAGCATCAACAACATCATCCTGCGCTCCAATCTGCCAGCAGACAAGGATCCACGGAAATATGGTAAGCTGGAGTTAATGCTGAAAAAAAAAGTTATTAGTGAAATATATAACTTGGTCTGAGATTTCAGTTTAATTTATCAACATATACATTTAATACTAAAGCTCATTGTGATTTATTGTTTTCCATGTCAATATACATATGCTGCTTTCACTCATAGTTTGTGATGTTTTGGTGATTTTAGAAAACGTCTGTACATATTGTTTTTTGGTGACGATAAACTGAGGAGAAGGTCTGGAAAAAAGGCATGACTGGAATTGTGTAGAGGGGAGGCACACACATGTATTGCGAAAATCTATTGACCCAGCAAGGTGCTACTGATTGAACACCCAATGCATTTTGTATAGTAAATATAAGGAGAGCAGTAAACAGTGTGTTTACTCATGGTTCATTTCACTGGATTAAAGCCAGGGGGTGCTGTGTGTCCTTAGACTCACATCAGTATGTCTGATGAATACTGATGAGTGCCGCTCACTGGGGAGCTGTGCTAAAGAGAAAGAGGCTGGCCCATGTTCTCAGTGCTGTTTCTGCTGTATCTGTATCGCCCTGACCATCTGCCTGCAGGCAGCTGAACACGAGCATACACATAAACACACATGATGTAGTACATACAGTGCATACACAGAAGCATACGCACAGACACACACATTTCTTCCACACTGGATGACAAAAGTGCTTGAGGGTGGAGTGAATGATACCAGTCAACTCACAGAGGTAGCGGGTGGTGTCAGGGGTGGAGATCCAAGGAGATGGTTTATCTGTCCACTTTGAAGCCCCCAGCTTTGCACTGTGTACTGCAGTTCCAAGTCTGGGTTCTGAACCTTTAGAGATCTGCATCAAACAGTTTTTATGCCACTTTGGCAGAACTGCCCTCTGCCACAGATGTGCCATCACAATCCTGTCCACTTTCCACATGAGAGATTCTGATCGCTCCCACCTGCAAAAATATTTTGTATTGAATGTCTGTCTGCCTCATCCCCAGAGGAAATATACAGTTACTCAACCATTTAATAATCTAACCTTAAAGGACGTGAAATGAAATGAAAGCTTATTTAATGCTTTTAAAGATAAAGAGAAGAAAACAGCCTCAGTTTGAAGCAGTGAGAACTAAAATCTAAAAATGTTATGGATCATGACACATTTGTTTAATTTAATGAATCAACAGAAAAAGCAACAACTTAAGTAATGATTCAATTGTTTAAGCCAATTTTAAACTTTTCCAATGTGAGTATTAGGTGGCCTATATGATTTGAGTTTGGCCCAGTTTAAAAAAATATGATAGCAGAACCAATGCAAGTACCCCTAAAGTGATATCAATACCAATAGAGTTCTTCATTTGATACCTTTGATACCATGAGATGCCACAGGTGTGTTGTATAGCCATTCATTTCAAACATTCTGGTGGCATCTCGGCATGCTGAACTGCCAACTAATGTCAAATACACTGTGCTCAACATCATCGCGGAGTGCTTGAATTGTAGCTGCTGGGCCAGTTCACATGTTGTATTAAATTAAAGAATGTTTGCTGTGATTGGCTGTGAGCAAAACTGAGTCTGGGTTATTTCAGTTGATACCTTAAAGATATCTTGTATCAATACCCAGCCCTGTCCACGATAGTGTATTAAATATTTTCGGTCTGTTTGTCTGTTTTTTTTCCTTTTGTTTACTTTTTTCCATTTTCAGACCAAAGAATTTATTGATCACCCAAGAAATGAGCACATTAATCGAAAATGAAAATTATAGCTCGTTGCAGATGCAGCCATTTACCATTGGACAGGATACAAGCTAGATCTGGGAACATCCGACCTTAGAGCACTAGTGATGAAGTGTTAATGATTACAGGTCAGATTTGGATTAGTCGATAGAACCCATCAATTCCACCAAAGTGCCCTTGAGCACTGAGCCTCCGACCTGCTCCGGGGCTGCTGTGCTCTGGGTTAACTCACACTCTCCTATCTCAGGAAATGTAAACAGAGACATGTGGGAGAGCAGTTCATGTCTGTGAGCATCTAGAAGACCCTGTAAAAAAAATGATAAAGAAAATTCAATTTCCTTTGTGTGCACTGGCAAATGAAATCATCTTGCTCTATATTTTTCAATTGACTGTGTCTCAGGCTAAGAGAATATCATTGCTCATTTGGTTCCTGTGCTGAAAAATAGCCCACTTGCTGTTGTTTTTTTCTATTGCTAACACAATACTGTTTCTTTCTATTACAGCTATTTCAGTTTCCAGTCACCCCTACTTCGGCCGAGCAGATAATGAAGAATCAATGTAAGGACCGTGCTTTAAATTCTTCCTTCTGCTGAGCTGACTGTTGATGTTCAACAATGTCAACAACAACAACAACAACAACAACAACTATGACAAAAATAATTCAAATCAGCATTCAAATTGGTTAAATATCCCAGATTTAGTCAAGTCATGCTGAATATTCTCGGCTGTTGTTTGTCTGAGCCCAAGTTGAATTATTGAAGTATCCTACTTTTCAATTCAGGACATCAAAGTCAGGGTGGACTCAGGGCAGGGAGGTACATGACAGCAGTATTTACCCATATTTGATTTTCTAAATGGATTTCCCTGAGCTTGCACTATTGATCAGAGTCCCAATATAATGAGTGTTTACCCTGAGGGTGGCACAGAGGTGGATTGATTCTAAACCTACTTCCCAAAATGAGTTTATTTAAAATACTCCACATTCTGTTTTAGAGACACAGACTGCGGAATTAGTGCTCGTGTGTGTGCTTGCATGTATGTCTGCAATCGTGCGTGTTCCAGAGGATCAAATCACATAATTCCTAGAGTGGATTGAACTGAAGCCGTGGCCTCATGGAGGTCTGTTCTCTCTTGAGCCTTATTAGCACTAACCATTTCACTAGCTATTTCCCTGCTTTTACTGCCCCTCAGTTTCGCCAGATACTCCACATTTCTTTATGAGTATAGTATTTACGTAGCTTTTTGCCTGCCTAGGTACTGCAGCAGCTGCAATTACCCCTCTGTGGTATCTGCTTCCTCACTTGATGTATTGATCCAGGTTGAGATATGTTAAAGATACAAAAGGCTTATTACTCCAACTGTCTTGGTAGCTTTGCCCACGGGAAAAATTCTACAATTATGTTGTCCGTACTGGTAACCAACCTGCTCAGTAGCTGCTGCTGCTGGCTGTCCTCTGTAGTTGATGCTGCCCTCAAACGCCCACCACGTCCCTCTGTGCTTTTCTTTCTCCTTCCCACTTGGTCACACTGCCAGCTTCATCCTCGTCCTCTCTTTCAGCCACATGCAGCTTATTCTGTTTGGTTGGTGGTGTGCCCCAGCCAGAGGCGAGAGGTAAAAGTACTACAGTAGCATGCAGGGTAGGAAAGAGAGCATGAGAGATGAACAGGTAGTGGCATCAAGAAAGTTTGAATGAGCGCCCTGGGTTGAAGAGTAACTGAGGGATCAAAGCCAACATGCTGGTTGTCTGGGGTCTCGACTGGACAATAGACTCTGCAGCCTCGCGGCAGCACCACTTCTCACTCTACAGCAAAAGCAGTAAGAAGCTGTTCTCAACATGAAGCCATCTGTTTCTTTTGCAGTTATTATCTTGTCAGAGGCGAGGCACAAGCATCTCTTTTAACGAAGCTGTTTGTTATTAATGGAATTGCATTTATTGCGAGCCACTTCAGTAGTTCAAATGAGTCAGGTCCCAGAAGGGAACGATATGATGGTGTGTAGGAGGGCTTTATCATGGGCCATTGTTTTTGGAAAGGAATTAAACCAGGTTGCCTCACTCAGAGTGACTCAGCACATCAGAGTAGCCTATATTGATTTGTTTGTGCACTTTGTTGTCATTGAATCAAACCTTTCAGCTACCAAAAAGCTACCGCCTTAAAGTTAGAATTCAAAGGATACCTTTTATGTGCATTTTCAGGTTCATACTTGTATTTGGGGTTTCTACTAGAGCATGTTTTACATGCTTTAATAGTCAAAAATCGCTTTATTTTCCTCATACTGTCTGTGTTGGAACACCTGCACTCACCCTCTGTTTGAAAAGGCTCCAGTCAAGAACCTGTCTCTTTCAGTCCCTGTCACAAAAAAGGCCGCCTCTGGTCAGCGTTTTCGCTGTATCTTGGCATCTCTGCACTGTTATTGCAGCCAGGGGAGAATAGAGACACTTTCTACTGCGAAAAAAAAAACACCATCAAAGGCTTCTAAACACAAGCCAACATGTACATGCAGCAAAAATATGATTCAAAATTGGGAAGAAATAAACATCAGTATCCAAGATTATATGTTTTCCTGATGTTAGCATTTGGCTATATGTAGCAGTGTACTTGAATCTGAGAAATGGATATGTACAACACACTTCCTCCCATTAAAATCACCAATAAAAGCTTCTAAACAGAAAGTAAGAACATCAGCAACCAAGATTACATGTTTCCCTGTCGTGCTCACAGGGATCACTTTTACAGTTTAATATGAACAACCAACATTGTAACATTATATATCAGAAAATACAGAAAGGCATAATAGCTCCCCTCTAAGGAGTACATCACATATTACCATGCACTGCAGTAACATAATGGGCATTAATAGAGTTGATGTGGTTGAATGATAATTCACTAATTACAGATATGGCTGGTAATTAATGACACCAGTGCTGTCGCTGACATCTGAATGATCCAATTTTTGTCCTCGCAGTGTCCAGGGAATGCTCCAGATCCTCGTGGCTATGTGCGTGCTGACGGGTTATTCGATCACGACCGCCAGCTTTGCCATCTATGAAGTCTCTGAGCACCACAGTGGCTCCAAGAGGCTCCAGCACATCTCAGGCATCAGCGAGCCATTCTACTGGGCTGTGAACTTCTTTTATGACATGGTAACATCCCAAATGGACAGCTCACTAACCCTAGTTAAATATAGTCAGTCTCTTGTGTGTTTAAATCATGCTCACTAAAACACATGCATATGTATGATATATTGCTTTACCATGTTCGATTCTAGATTGCAGTAGTAGATGCAAAATATACCCAGGCTTACTTAATAATGTATTCATTCATTCATTTAACAAAATATGTTTATATCATTATTAGTACATTGATTTGGAGCTAATTTACCAATGAAATGACATGCTTCATGGTGCTCCATTGTGTCTTTTTCCACAGGGCATGTATTTGATCCCTGTGACCTTGACTGTTGGTGTGATCGCAGCCTTCCAGGTTCCAGCCTTCACAGATCGGCAAAACTTGGGTGCAGTAACCCTGCTTCTGGTACTCTTTGGGTGAGTAATTTGGCCTCACTGCGTGTGTGAGTGTTTGCAGTCTAACAATGTATTCACTTTGGGGTATTGATTTTCAAAGCCTGCTGAACAATGACCGTCAGTTTATGGCATCGTTGGTCTTTTGGCTTGTTTTGTTCATGATCAAAAGTGATTTGATGATGAATCAGGCTGTCATGAGACTGAAACATCTGAATTATTCAGAGACAAAAGCCAATGAACTATTTCAAAATTAGCTGTTTTGTCCTTTGTAAGAGGAACACTATGTGTTATTATAACTGGTGTGTTAGTTCTGTAGCCCTTGCCATCAGATCAATCAGTTATGATGATATTGAACTCACCAATTGTGTAGATCTCATGACACATCACAAAAAAAAAGCTTTTTCCTACTGCCGTCCCTTTCCCCTGCCTGGACGGATAAGAAAATAAAAAAAGATTACATGCTTTTTAAACCTAAGGAAAAACATCAATAGTAAATGCCTCAAACTACCAAAAACAGTGCGATGTAAACAATCCTACAAGGGGCCAACAACAATGGGGAGACTTAGGAGCAAGAAGCAAAGAATAGTTAATACCTCCCATATTGTACATGGACACACTGTGATTTTGGACTTACGATATGTCAGGGTTTCCCATAGGGCTGCCGCCTGAAAGTTGGAGATTCAAATCATCAGTCGGAGACCCCTCAGTGGACTTTGATTGCTTCAAGTCGAGCAGTTTTTTGTTTTGTTTTTTGCTTGTCATTGTGCTGTGCAGAGTATTTATGGGGATGGTTTGGTTCATAGATTTTGGAGTGAAGCGAGCACTCTTGACTTTGACACTACTCTTGATAACATCGTTCTAACGTTAAAACTTTATATGAAATTAACCCTGAATCATCAAATATTCGTATTGAACAGCCAAATCTGATTCGACTGACATAATTCTGAGTCAGGTTCAGCCCTAGTGTCCCACAAATTAATTTATTTCTAGTGGTCTAACATGATTTAAACATCTGCCATCACGTATTGATTCCATATTTTTGGAGCTGGACCATTAATTAGGAGTGCTAGTGCAATATATTGACAATTGTTATTCTTACCACCACACTCTCAGCGTGCAGAGCGTACTCAGGGCACAGACAGAGCAGCAGAGCACCAAGTGCAGTGAAAGGGGAACCAAACAGTTCGTCTGCAGCAGCTGCTTCTGTCATTCATCGATCTGATCAGCTCCGACCAGATCAGCAGATAAATTAACTCTGTGACTCAAATGGATTCTTAGGAAAAATAACTTTTGAGGAGCTCTGCCTGTGCTTCCGTCGTCAGCTACTGCCATAAATAGATTGTTATTCTGTGGGAAAAACTGCATATACAGCGGCTGCAGATTTGCATAGATGTGCATTGTCTCGATTTATTTAAACTGCTCTCCAGAGTTGACATAAAAATAGGTTACAAAAATAGGTCCAGTTGTTTAACAAACACAGTGGTGAGATGGTTATACAGGTTGAATCAAGTTGACAGTTTACTTTGATGGTAAAACTAAAGGGGATGCACCTATATTGCCAGGAGTGATTCCAACAGCACATCTACTGCAGGTGGATCAAAGTTGAACCAGTAAGATGGATTGCACATGTTTGTATCAATGATGCCTTCTACCAAAATCTCAATAACTACTAAAAATATGATATCGACTCTGAAACAATCGAATGCATCAAAGCCCATTTGATGCTGCAGGACAATAATCCTCACCATGCACCAACAAATCAAAGGACTTTTTTGTTTTAGTCAAAGTTATTTGTTAAATGAAAGGCTTCTAAATTTTCAAAAGTGTGTCCTCACATGCCCACTGTATTTTCAAGCCTCCGCTGCGTGTTACTTTGGGTGCCACCAGGTTGGATTAACAGCGCTGAGCATACGGTGGCTGCCGTTCTTCAAATGCAAGCACAGCTCAATTTTTTCCAAATTTCTTGCAAAGACAGATGGTGGTAGGGCTGAAAGGATGATAGAAAAATCACTTCCAACATGTTTATCGTATTCAAGCCAAAGGCGCCAGAGAGAGGGATGGAGGGGGATCAGGAAGCAACAGGGCTAATGACAACAACAATATGACTTGGCTGATTTCATGATACCACGATTTTACATTGAATCTGACACTGAGAATTAGATTTTTGGATAGGTGCCAAACTAGTGGCACGCCACGTTTCCTCACATCTGGATTACTGAGATTGTTTACATCATTCCCTAAATGTAGCTGAAACTTAGTCCCCTATGTTTCCGTTTGCTGTCGCAAACCTCGTCCTGAGCCCCAGATCTTAGGGGGCCAAGTCAGCACTCTGCTTCTCATTTATCAGACAGATGTCTCCCTCCCAAGCAATGAATAATCACAGTCTGTCAGGCGGCACCCACCTGGTCTGGTCTGCAGCCTTCTTGCTTCTGTTCCTTGTCATGGCTTGGCATCCGCAGTCTGCCTACCAAGCACCTTTTTTTGGGCATTGCACGCAGATGCTTTGTCTCTGTCCGACTCAGTTTGTGTCTGTGTCTTTCTTTCGCCACTACTTTTTTCTTCTTCATCTCACTCTCCCTCCCTCTCTTTCCCTTCTCTGTCTTGCTGACCCAGACACCCCAATCAAATGAACAAGCAGATTATGTGAAAGAAAAGAGAGAACGAAAAAAAAGGAAAAGGATGTTCTACCACCAGGGGAATAAAGGGAGAAGTAATTTATCTTCCTCTCTTTTGGCATGATGACTGAATGTTTACCCTCCTCATGGTGTGGCATTTTCCCCCTTACATTTCAGTATTCTTTGGCGCCTATTTTCATCAGACTCACAGCTGCTCTGTTTAGTCTATGAAAGGACTGAACCACTTCAGTTAAGAAATGCAAGGTCATGTCATTTTAGAAGATGCATTTGTGAGGAGGACTGTATGAATTTTCCATATCCACTTTGTGTGTTTGTCTTTGTGGGTTTTCTGTAGTTGGTAACAACCCAGCCAGATCAAAGCAGTGCTATTTTAAGTTGTGTGTGTGTGCTTAGTAGGGGTTGACAAATTATTGGCCTGGCCAATTATCGGGGCTGATGTTTGGCATTTTGCAATACATGCAAGCATGCGAGGAACTTTTACTTTGTGAAACCTCAGAGAGCTATTTTTTTTCATTCATTTTTTATGTAAATATTCACTGAACATTATAGAAAAAAAGTTGCAGGGAACTTGCTGTATATAATGTTGAAAGCTTAAACTTAAATTAAACATTTACCAAAAGCAATGAAACAAAGTTTTGTGTTGGAGTTTGTTATATACCAAATTCTAAATTTGACAGAAATATTTTCGTTTTTATTGTAAATGCAAAATAAGTTCCAAAAATTGTCACTAATAATCTGTATTGATAGCATCCCTGAAAAACCGATATCAGTCAACCCCTAGTGTGTGTTTTGCTTAAAGTGTCCTGTCATTGTCAATTCTTTAGGTTCTCTACCTTCCCCTGGATGTATCTGTTAGCAGGCGTCTTCAAGGATGCAGAGATGGCCTTCATCGCATATGTGTGCATCAACCTCTTCATCAGTGTCAACACCATCATGTCCACCTCCGTCCTTTACTTCATTAGTCAGATCACAGTGATTAAACAGGAGGTGAGCATACCTGAGTTGAGATGCCTTCTGTTAGCAACTGAATATCTGAAGTAGCTAAATGCACACTTCAATGTGTGACTGTTCGTTCCCTGTAGATGCAGGGATATTGTTACAGAGGAGTATGAAGGGCAAACATACCTTACATATCCAGAGAAAGATTACAATTCAGGATGAGCTCTCAGGTCGCTGCAGTGTTTTATATCCTCTATTCTTATCCTTCCCCCTTCTCAATGTCTTCTCTTCTGTCTTCTGCTGCAGTTCGTCCAGAAAGTCTTCGAGCAGCTGAGCCATGCCTTCCTAATCTTCCCCCAGTTCAACTTTGGGGGCGGGCTGATAAAGTTGGCCAGGACGAACATAGAGGTCCAGCTGCTCAGTGGCTATGGCATTGATGCCTACAAGAACCCATACTCCACCGAAGCCCTCGGCTGGATGTTCATCTCCTCCTTCATCCAAGGCGTAGTCTTCTTCACACTACGCCTCCTGCTCAACAGGTTCCTCATACGCAAAGTGAGGTAAGGAAAACATAAGTCAGACGTGATGTGGTGATTCACATCCAGCCTTGTAATTGAATTGTAAATCCTCTGTATGTACACAATGTGTGGTTGAGATCAATTTCATTTGGTTTTCTAGCACATCTGGAAGTTTTGTTTTCTCTTAGTAGTATATGGAATTGAATAGTTGATATCCATGAGTCTCTTTAAGTATTTAAATAAAATACATAGTGAAAATACATGTGTTTAAAAGGTTAAATTAATGAAGATCAATATCAGAAATCTCTTTTGTAAAAGTATATGCCAAGAATATTTAGGCCCAGACATAGCAGACTCTTGAACCACTTTAGTAAAAGAATGTTCTTAAAAAGTACCAGCCAATCACATATTTAATGGGGCATTTTCTGTGTCTTTGCAAGTCACATTAACATAAAGGTGAAGTGCGTAAAATTTATGATGATTTTGTGGTGTCTAGCTGTGAATTGTAGATTACACCCAGCTAAAACTTACCCCGGCAAGAATTTTTTCATTGTTCATTATTTAAGAGGTTTTCATTGAGAACTGAATAATCCACAGAGGTCTCTTTCTCTCCAAAACAAAGAATGCAGGAAATTAAAACAGCTATAAACACAGAATAAATCAGTTACACGTAAAATCAGTGAATCTCCAGTGCGGTTTGTCATCTCAGTGACCACCTGCTACTCCACAACATGCCCACCCCTTTTCTCTCATAAGTTTATGTGTGCTCACCTTTTTCTGATCCAAACATTCAGGAGGTCTTTACTGTGAGCCAAATTATCTGTAGACACTTCTTCTTTTCCAGAGCAAACAGACCCGGTGGTTTAAATTCATCAAAAACAAAATAAAGCATTTTCAATTTATTTGGCATGTCCCTGCGGGCTGCTAGTCCAACACATGCTTATGTGAAGTCACCTTTTTTCTCAGATAACTTCAGATCCAGACTTTTAGGAGGTTTTAAGCAACAGGATTAAGCACTTTCACTTTATAAACATTGCAACCAGTGCTGCTTATTGCAGTTGGGCGATGTAAAAATGCAAATGGCCTTACCTGGAGCCAGAGTTTAGTTTGATCATTATGAGCTACTGTCGAAACATGGCAGTGGAATTGTCAATCTCCAAGAACCAGGGACCAACTCCCTATGTAGATATAAATGGCTTATTCCAAGGTAAGGAGAACAAAACAATTCTTATTTTCAGGTCATTACACACTATAGAAAACTTATATTCTATTTCTGCCAATATGTCCCTCTAAATCTTACACACTGGTCCTTAAAACACTGTGTAGGTATTATAAAATAATATACTTCAACTTTTTGCAGGAATTTGATTTGGAGCAAAAAGAAGGTGCCACAATTGACCTGTGAGGACGAGGATGAGGATGTAGCAGCTGAGCACCTGCGGGTGTCCAGTGGAGCAGCAAGCATGGACATACTGCAGGTCAACCAGCTGTCTAAGGTCTATCAACACCTCAAGAAGAAGATCCATGCTGTCAAGAAGATCTCTGTGGGCATCCCTGCGGGAGAGGTAAGCCGTTACCCCTAGTAGGAAGTCAGAAGGATAAGGAAAGGGGCGTTGCATAATTGATGACTATTATCAACATCCTGTGACAACAGCAGCACTGTTATTGTAGATAGGTACGAGTCACTATTCCACAGAATAGATACATTCATTGATAACCTGCCAAACTATGCCCCTGCAATACTGGAGGTGCCACTAGAAGGCACATTCCATAAATCAAAAAAGTATCAACAGCCTGTTGAACTTTTTTCACCTTATTTCCCTGGTAGAAACACTTCAGCCAAAACAACAGATCCTTAGGTGATTTTTCTCTCTGTAGATCTGAATACTGGCCATTTTGTTAATATAATATTTGAAAAAGCCCAAAGCATTATAGCACTGTAAAGTTGACAAATGCTCCAGAATTACTGAGCAATGAGTGTTCGCTTACAGTGCTTTGGTCTGCTGGGAGTGAATGGAGCAGGAAAAACTACCACCTTCAAGATGCTGACTGGAGATGTTAGCCCCACTGATGGCACTGCACAGATCAGGGATTGGGATGGGTAAGCTGTTTATGGATGTATTTGTTCATCATCACACACATATAATGCGCAAAAAAATTAACTCAAAGTTTTTTGCCTTTTACTTATTGAGGATATGGATTTGTTTTTGCTATCCCCTTTCTCTGATTCTGCAACAGAGCTTACCCAGACTTTTTTAGTCCAAAATAAATCTACCAGCACATCAAACACATAAAGGTGTCAGACTTATGTTAGAGTAAAAACAAATATCAATTTTATTTATATGTTTGTTGGTAAAGCTTTATGGTAACTGACTACAGGCCACAGTTGCCCTCTTGCTTTTCCTTCCATTGTGGCATACCATGCTCACTCCTGAATACACCAGGTAAATATTTGGTTACTTAAAATATATTCCTGCAAACCTGATTTATGAAAAGCACAATAGAGGACACAACAGAAGCCATCACAGGAGGACATAGCTTTGATTTCATCTCTACAGGTGCCCGAGCCACACTGTCTAATGAATCTGAGCTAGATTAAATTTGCATAGCACAAATACCCACAAATGAGGAATGATATTGCCTCCTATCTGCCAAAATGTTAACGGAAATGGTTTGGGTTTTAGCAAGTAGCAGTTGTACCATATACCCATATCTCAGACTATACGGGTATAAACCACTGTACTCACAAGACTTATAACAGCTCTGTTTTTAAGCTGTTTGGTGGATATTCCCAGCAGGATCATTGGATGGCATTTAAGAGAATATGCCTTTCTTTGTATTCTTTCTTCCCAGGCGGTTGGTTGACATCATGGAGTGCCGTAACCAGGGAATTAACATCGGCTACTGTCCCCAGGTGGATGCGCTGGACAGTCTGCTCACTGGAGAGGAACACTTGTACTTCTACGCTCGCATTCGAGGCATCTCAAAGAGAGAGATAGACAGGGTAAGGAAGATCTGCAGACTCTGTGCTGCTTTTCAAAGCTCTGGGTGGTGACAACACCATCCACAAAATGACACAGGATCTGATATAAATTCAAAGGTGCACTCGCACTGCAGGACTAGTAACTGTTGATGCTTCCATGCATACTGAATGAGAGGGCGCGCAGTGTTGAGCGATGTGTGCTGAAAGCTGTACTATCTGGGGCAAAATGGAAAAGCTTTTGTTGTCAGCTTGTGCAATCCAAACTTCAGAATTAAGCTGATGCTGTATGCTTCACTGCAGACAAATTTACATTTAAACGATACTTTGATGATGAGAGGATCTCATTTGACATGTCACTTTAGCCCCATTCTTCCCATTTATCTTTCTGAGAACTAATCAATCTTGCCTCTGTGGTGATTACTGAGTGTGCCTGTCTTTTGCTGCTGCTGCTGCTGACATGAGAAGAATCCACAGAACAACCAATCAACACATGATGTGATTTCTGATTTTCTATCTGGATTTTCTTCCCCCCAAAAGAAACAGAACAAAAACAGCTCTGAGGTGTGCAAAAAATGTGTGCAAAAACGTCATGACAAATTGAAATTGTGTGCAGAAAAACATCTATCTATATTTGTCTCTCTCTTTACACCATATTTGGATGCAGAAGTATAAAACATTGATTGCCTCCGACAATCTCAGTCATGTTACAAACAGAATCGCTCTCACACACACACATTAGCAAGGGTGCTGGTAGAAACACAGACACACATTTACTTACACACGCAGTGAGGCAGAGAAATGGATCTGTCTGGCTCTAGTCGGCATTGCTGCTGTCGTTACAGCTCCTCATCTCTTGTCTGGGTAGCGACAACAATGGTTATAATGGCCACAGCAATGGTGTGGGGCTAATTCACAAAGATGAGGTTATATATAGAGTTCCTCTTATGTTGTCTCCCACTGAGAGTCCCCTAGCTGTGGATAATGAGACAAGCCTTAATGGGGTCATTTTGCATTGACATGGTTTTGTCAGGCTTAATGAGCTGTTACATCAAAGGTGATAGAAAGTGGCTTTTATGAGGGAATGTAAAAAAAAAAAAAACTGCATATTTTGATGTGAACCAGTCAGGTATTGCCATGTTGCCAGTGCTGATAATTTGATTTTAGCTTCTGATTCTGTGTTTTTTACTTACGTATGTAACAGGGTTTTTCCTGCATAGAGAATTATGAGGCAACAGTCTCCATCAAAATTTGTCCCACCTCAAGCTCAAGACTAATTTGACAGGAGTGATAATTTAGGTGTGTTGCACTTCTGTAGTTTGTAACTGCAATTATGGTGTTACGCCAATGTTGTGGCGCTGTTGTAATCAGCGCAATGCACCAGGACAGGCGCTACCAAAATCGCCAAAGAAGTAGAAATGAACTGTCTGTTGAGGACCACAACAATGAGGGGTCCAGTCTGGTGCGCCACAGTGTTTTTGCGAGTAACGTCTTTGTCAAAGGTCAGCTTCTCTGTAACATAATAATGCTCTACAAAAAAACCTTCTCTGGCCATTACTCAACATTATAGCTCAGTAAGAGAAGGGGAGACATTTGATCAGGTACTGAATTTGTGAAACTAATCCTGAAACTGTGCTGACTGTATAGATCTTCTGCACTGCTGGAGGGAAGATGTGTGTGAAGCATCCATGTTTTTACAGACATCATTGTAAACTGTAATTGCAACTTGACTGGTTCACAATGGCACACAATCAAGAGGCAGTAATTCTAGTTACGTTTTTTTTTAAATGCTTCAAAAACAGGAGGGCATCCACATTTGTGTTAATATTTTAACAGCAGAATAAAACAGTTCTATAAGATATTCAGTATATCAGTATTTGTGGTTATATTCTCAGTCTCAAATAAAATTTAACCAGGTCATGTGATGTGCTACTTCATTACACAAACAAATCTTACTGAGACCGCAGAAAACTACAGATGAACATTTAATACCCAGGAATTAAATGTTCATTTTGAGCCAAGACAAACCCTGTGTAATGTCCTACGCTGTTCTAATAATAATCTGGATCAGTAAACTCACAATCATACTGAAAAATCAACACTAAAGGTAAATCCTTACAGAGAACAAGCAGATAATCTTAAGTGAACAGAGTCTATCAGCTGCATTTGCTTGCTTCAATGATCTGGTTCTCAAACTTGCCAACTAATGGGAAAGAGGCCAAAGCTTACCAATGGGAAATCACCTCAAGCTATTTGAAAATGAACTGGTATTTACAGCACACTATTTTATGTGATTAATAGGCAAGCATAGAGAGATTTAAGCCACTGAAATGGTTATGAACCACTAAGGGTTTTTTTCTTCCATCTGTGCTTTCAGTGTGGTTTAACACACAGGATAAATTCATATTCACCAAATAGATTATGCTGCGTCAGTTCCTGTTCTCTTAAGCTAAAGCCCCGGGACAGCATGGAGTTTAGATAGAATAAAGTCACGAAGTAAAATCATCATTGTTGTACAAACAAAATTAAATATGCATAGGCATGGGACAGATAGATTCTTTAGTTATTTGCAGTGCAGCTGGACAGAGTAGTAGGAGGCAATAGCAGAAATGAACATGAATATAAAGTAGCAAATAAGATGTAGGGCCAGCTTTTTGTAAATCCAGCTTTCCCTGCTGTATGTTGTGGGATATTGGACATTTTTTCTCCACAGAGAGGTCTTCCAGTTGATTGATTAAAGGGATGGAAAATCAACTCCTTGTAAAGGTCCGGTGTTGTTGTGTTTGAGCCACAGTTGGGGGGTTGACTTTATCCTCCTGCGTATGAAATTAGGGAGCGGCATACTGGTCTGTGAAATTGTCTCATTTTCCTTTATAGTCATAGAGCCATGCAGAGCAGTCATTAAACCCACTGACTCCCAGTATATGACTGCAAGACCATTACATATCTCTTCCATTGATTAGCAGTTTGCAGCAGAAACAGGTTAGGGGGTTTCCATTGACTACCTTCAGATATAAGCCTATTTGCATGAAAACAAAGCAAAACCTCAGACTACTATAGTTTTTTTATCATTTCAAACCACAAACCTTAACTGTAAATGTAAATAATTTGGTGTTCATTATTTTGTTCATTCACTGTATAATCCCCTGCATATTTCCTTTAAAGGTGGTGAACTACCTGCTGAAGAAACTGGAGTTGAGATACCACAGAAACATCATAACTGATGGTTACAGTTGCGGCACCCGCAGGAAGCTCTCAACTGCGCTGGCTCTCATCGGGCATCCACAGATCCTGCTCCTGGTGAGGAAACACCTGTTCACACTGCTGCCGCTGTCCATTTAATGGCCTAACTGGCCACCAGACAGCAAATATTAAACTAACTATTTACTACTGTTCCTCCTGAAAAGGTCCTTGAGGTAAAATAGATATTGATCCCCGAGACTTGACAGATCTCATATAGTTAATTAGTCTGTTTCCACAGACTCACCCAGGGGTGGCCTTCCCTGTTAGCTTTTAACTTTACTTCTACCTAATGTCTCTATCAAATCCTCTCTTCTCTTCCCTTCTCTTCTTCCTTGTGTTCTCAACCAGGTTTCTATTTTGTTTTTTCTGTATATCTTAATTTCCACATCCTCTCTTGAACTTTTCAGCAGCCTGGTGTTGTCTTCATCTTAATTTCTTCTTTTTCCTTTACCTTTTTTTGCTTTGTATGTAACACTTGGCCTCCATCTCCTTTCCTGTTTTGCAACTGTGCCTTTGTGTTTACTCTTTATTGTTCACCCTGCCCCTTGTTTTCTCCTCCTTCTACTGTATGTACCACACACTGTTTTCATTTAGCCCCAGCTTGTTTTCCCTTGATATCTCTACCCTGATTTCAACCTTCCTCTTTCCTCTTCTCATTCTCTTCTCTCTCCACAGGATGAGCCAAGCTCTGGCATGGACCCTCGGACCAAGCGTCACCTGTGGAAAATCATCTCTGAAGAAGTGAAAGGAAAATGCGCTGTGGTCCTTACCTCTCACAGGTTAGTACCAAATACATACACCTGCTACAGTCCATCATCACTGATCGAATTCTGTTTTATTTTATAGTATTTTGTATACACATATTGTTTATAGGATTAGGGCTACAATTACAGGTAAAATATAAGGTGAGCTTTTGCCCCCACAGTACTGTAGTTACCTTCGCTAAAGTAGTTATGTTTTTTGGTTTGGTTTCTTTGTCAGCGGGATTGGGGAAAACCCAGGGAAGAACGCATTCAGTTTTCGAACAGATCTGAATCCAAGAGCAGATACATCATTTCTATTTTTTAGACAGCATGAAAGACAGCATGCAGCACAATACAGTATGTTGCAAGACTCCCTTGGATCTGAAAAAGTGTTGAGAGGACTGACAGGACCATGCCACCTCCCAAAGCCATCCGTGCAGAGCAAGAATCACTGCTATGTGATATGTATTTGGGATACCCTCGGACAGACAGGGCAAAACAAATAGGACAAACAAAACAATGCTAGGGGTATAGCTACAAATGCAACTGAAAAAATGATGATAATAATAAAAGCATGTGAATATTGATAGATTTGCAAACAACGCCCCATAATGGCAAATGACCTCATCCACTATTATTCAAAGGTTGTCAATTAAGTTTACATAAGGTATCCAAATTTTATAATGGATGTCTTTTTTCCCCATTTTTTTCACTTTTGTTATAATTGCAAGGTATGGCATTTGGCCCAAATGCTATACATCTTAACATCCAGTAGATGGTAGTAAAGTTCAGTAGTGACTAAACAATAGCCAACTGCAGAAATTCGCAAACTCCATATCACAATCCACATTTTCATATCATGCAACTAATAATACTTCGCTCAGATCCACATGTGAATTGTTTGCAATCATTTCTACCTGAGATGTTAAAGAAAATTGATTGCAATTTACGATTCACAAGAACAAGCATTAATACCATCTGTTATTAAGAAGTATTTAAAAAATGCACAGCTGAGAATATGAGGCTTCAGCTAGGCACAACCATATTTTGACATCTTTCCAACAGTTTCGGAAATTATATCCAGACTATGTAGTAGTTGCACAAGCAAATTTGCATCATGGAAGACTGGACTATTGGCCTCGAGAATATCTGTGCCTTCAGAGTGTCCCTCAAAATAACAACTAGGATATGTACTAAATGTATTCTTTTTATTTCTGTGTGATGACAGGCATGGCTAATTACTGTATGCTCAAAGGATCGTCGTGTGACCTTTTATCTTTCTTTCTTTGTCTCTGTCTCTCAGCATGGAGGAGTGTGAGGCACTGTGCAGCCGTCTTGCCATCATGGTGAAAGGTCAGTTCCGTTGCCTGGGCTCCCTGCAGCACATTAAGAACAGGTTAGTGACCTCTGCTCATCCTCCAATCCAGCCATTACTGCTCTCCCCACCCTGAGCTCACAACCTCGTATTCTTCTCCCTCTGGGGTACTTTGTACAACTGATTGTTCAAGTTTACTTGTAACAATGCAACCCCCTGCTCCACACACACACACGCACACACAGACACACGCACGCATGCATACACACACACACACACACAGACAGCCAGCACCTAACCCCCACCTCTTAGACATGTAATAACACAGTGCTTTGTTTGTAAAATCTCCTTTGTGCAGGTTCGGCAGCGGGTTCACTGTGAAGATGTACTTGGCTAAGGCCTCCTGTGATGCAGAGGCAATCACTGGCTTCATGCAGCGTCGATTTCCCAGCACTTATCTCAAGGTGAGCCTCGCCAGCTATCCAACGTAGTTAAGAGTACTTGAAAGAGAAGAGAGGGAAGACTTAGTATATATTGGTTTGCAAAAAATTGTAGTTGTATGTATGTTTTTTTCTGCTAAATATTTCGTGAAGACTGGGCAAGCTGGGAATTTTTTTTTTTGATAGATGTGATGTCTGCTCAAATGGTTAGAAACAGCTTTTAATGTGTTTTACAGAATTTTGGTTACACAGACAACATATATCAGAATATATAACCTTCTACTTCGGCAATTTATTCTCAATACACAGGACCAGCACTCCTCTATGGTGGAGTACCACGTACCAATTGCACCAGGAGGGGTGGCTGACATCTTCGACCAGCTGGAGTCCAACAAGAATGCTCTGCAGATCAAACACTTCTCTGTGAGCCAGACCACACTGGATGAGGTGAGAGAAATAGACAGGACATAAACAGAGAGAGAGAGGGGGGACTAGTGTGAGGCTTTGTAGGGGTGGGTGGATGGCAGCGAGGGACAGAAAAAAAGGGACAGGAGATGAGACAAGACGAGAGAGGGTGGGAGGGGAAGCAGGGACAGAAGAAAGCTGAGTGGGAGTGGAAGACTGAGTTGAAAAAGTTTAAAAGAGGCAGAGGGAAACTGACAGAGGATATGCCTGAGGGAAAATAAATGGAATATGAGTTAGGGAGAGAATCCATGAGCTTCATATGCAGCCAGTGCTGATATTCTTCAACTATTCTGCCCTTCTGGGGCTCTGGGATTGGAAGAAACCATTGCCAAATAAAGAGAGGGGGATTGGGAAGGGAAACTGACCAGCGGATAAACTAAAATTAGAGATCAGAGAAAAATCTTTTCTGTTGGCATTGCACTTAAACTATTTCTGAACCTTCACAGGTCTTCATCAACTTTGCCATGGGAAACATCGGCATGGAACCCGTAGCACTTAACTGCGAAGATGAATGTGATGGCCTGGACTCCATAAAGGCAGTAGAAATGTAGAGCTGACTGTGATCTTGTTTTGTCTGCAGCCCTTATAAATGAAACACAATGTCTGATCATAGCAATCTGCCTGTAATATACTGTATACCTGCAACATGACAGTTTAAACCATTTTTGTTGAAAGTGTCTTCACTGATCACATGAAAGATATCTTATATTACAAGGACACATGCAGATTTGCATACATGCACAGATGACAAAAGTAGATCGTTTAAAGTTTTCTATCCAACAGGTGACACGCCTGTGTACCTTTAATACTGCCTTATTATTTATGAAGGACAAATATAATTGTGTTGGCTATTCATTCCTCTTTGTGGTTGGGACACTATTGACTATTTGATTGTTGTACCATAGCAAATTAAAGGCACTATTTTCTATATAGAATCTTTTTCATTTTACATTAAAGTTAGCAAAACATGATTTTACATCATCTTGAAGCACTCACAGTAAATATATAACGTGTCTACAGATGTTATTTTTTTAGCTAACAAAAGGAAATATTCATACTCAGAAGAACATCTTCAATATGCACTTTTTCCCTACTCATTAATGCTTCCTCTAAGGGCATACCTAACTTTTTAGAATGAAAGTACTGAATATTTAATGGACTTTTTTTTTCCTTCTTATGGACCAGTTCCACATTGTCTTGAATGTATCAAGCATATATTTTATTCTAATAAAGCTATTTTTCAAATGCAACTTATGTTCATTTCCCTATTGTACATGCCTATGTGATGTTTTAGCTTGGATCACATATAAGATCTTTAATGTTTTATTTTAATGACATTCCAGTTTATTTTATGACATTTTCATTGTTTGAGTAGGAGTTCATCATGCTCCATGTTATTTTCTTAATAGTCGGTGTCCTGATGAGAAGAACAGGCTAACATAAAAATGTAAGGCGAAGACAGCCAATGAGATACAGCCATAGGCCACATTTAAAATAGAAATGATACACTAAAACACACATTATCATTTCCTTTTTGAAGAATATTACTACTGTTCATAAGCTACACAGATAACTCAAATATAATATTTCCTGGATGGGCCTAGGATATTCAGTTAGAGTGGGAGCCACATTGTGACATTCAGCCTGACAGGCTAAATAAATTTTGTTTCACTTTTTTTGATTCTAGCTAATATTAATGCACATAAAAGCATCTTTATTTATACTATGTCACTATATTTGGGTAATGCACTAAACTAGTGTCAACATTTGGGCAAGCTATCACACAGAAATAAATTGCAGTGCACCAGATCAGAATCAAATTGAATACTTAAATCCAAATCTGTACATGCTGAATGACAATAACTAAAATCAAGCTGGGTGGGGGCTGTACTTTATTTATCAGAAAAGGGGTTAGCTGGGGTGTGCGTTTAAAAAATAAATAAATAAAAATGTATTTTCGAAGCTTAAAATATTTTTCCTTTATTGGGGGAAAATGCATAACCCTCCCTTCACCATAAATAACTATATTCCAAATAAATATTTTTCACTATTATAAATTGTGTAATATTGTCAATTAAAAAACAAAATAAAAATAAAACAGCATGCTCTTTAAATCCTAGATTTGGGGGTTGTGAGAGTAGTTAGATTAACAGACAATGCAACAATTTAAAGTTAACCCCCCCTGCGCGCGCTCGCACACACACACACACACACACACACACACACACACACACACACACACACACTAAACCAAATCAAAGAACATAATATCCTCTCCAGTGGTGAAAAAAAAATGTTGAAGTTCCTCCCCGTTTTGTACCAGCCCCTCCCCTCACATGTTCAATCGTAGGCCTATATTTCAATTAGTTTTAGAATAAATTAAAACGTATACCACCCTTCCTTATAGTACATCCATGATACCACTATGTTTAGGGGTGGGCCGAACTACGTCATTGCCGTGGTTATGACAGGCGTCACGGGCTACTTCCGCAAAGCTTTGGCGGGAGATGCAAGTAACCAGGAAGCAAGCTCGGTTTGTTTCACAGTCTTAGTTCATAAGCGAATTGATAACAGAAGAGGCTAAGGAAACATATTTCCTTTATTTTCATCATGGATAATGATGTCCCCGTGCAGACAAAGGACTGGAAGAATACAAAGGAGGCGGTGGCGAACTTTCGACGACTGCTGCTTTGCTCCAAATGGTAAGTCAGTGTTAGAGGCGAGCAAAAAGTCCGTTGTTGTGTAACAAGCAACGTTACCTAACGTAACCTACACGTTTGTTTGTCAGACTAACTTACTGGTTAATAAATGCAAGAGGACGATGCTTCACGTATGCACAGCTAATGGTAGTTATCATTCTTTCTACGGTTACGACTCTCTTTACATGGGAACTCAAATCGTATCGCATAAAAGCAAAGACACCGAAAAATGATGTTTGAAAAAACTAGTACCTTCTGCAGTCACCGTTGCAGATAGTTGAAAGAGGCAGAATTAAGAGTTTAAGATAATATGATGCTGCCTGTTGATCGCTAAGTTTCTATCTTAAGGGACTGTTCGTCATTTTTGAGAAGGGCGGGATGGTGTCAAACGGGGGAAGCACTTCAAATATTTTTTTTGTAACTACTTTGTGAGGGGCAATATATATATATATATAATTTTGCCCTGGCGAAGGACATTTAACTTTGCATGGTTGATTTTTGTATTTATGTTAAATATCCTTGCAAGTGGGTTTGAAAGGCATGTTTTGCGTTAAAAATATCTGAAATGAAATAACAATATTTATTGTAGCCAGAAACTGTGAAATGGTTGAAGGGAGAGTCCTGTTTTCCCCCAAATCATACAGGGCAGGGGGGCTTAAGGAGAAATATTTGTAAACCCCCCCCCCCATTTTAGTTTAAAAAAAAACGTACAGTCCCCAATGTTAGCTAACTTCTTGGTATTGCTCGTCATTTTCAGGTTTAATCCAACTATATGCATGTGCTATAGTAGGTCAGGTTTTCAAAACCACTGTGCGACAATAACACAGCGGCACAGCCAAGTGCTTGGTAATGCTGCATTTTATGAGACACAATGTGATAAACAAAGTACACACTCCACGTAACAGCTTGAGTAGCCTGAGGTTGGGAAAGCTGGATGTAAACATTTCCTAGATATAATAGAGCTTACAGGGTTGCATAAAAGCCAAAGTGTATTGAGGATACTGCCCAATAAGAAATTAGTCACATAAAGGTGTGTGTTACTGTGTGATTTTGTAATGGTAAGTTGCTTAAATGCAGGTTTAGTGATGGGACATTGCAGGATGTTGAACCTGACTGTGTTAAGGAACATGCTGTTACACATTCTGGATGCGAGGATGCTCCATTAACTCCAGCCTGATGGCAAGAGGGTAAAGAGTCTATAAGAGAAGTGTAGGAGGGGTCCGCCACACTGCTGGTGGCTATTCAGATGCAAAGTCTATGCTAAATGAACTCTATGTAGGGTGTGAGACTTCAATGATGCACCCTGCTGGCTCCACTACCTGATGCAATTGCCAAATCAGACTGTAGTGCAGGCTGCTCAGGATGATCTCTATAGAAGGACAGACGGTGAGGTTAACTCTCCTCAGCACCTGCAGGAAACAGAGCATAAACTGGGTAGAGTTGCAACTATGAGATTTTCATGGAACAATAACCATCTTGGAAAATATTGCGGTTTCGCATTATCACATTATTAAAGAATTATTATAATTATCAGTCAAAATGACCCTTAAAGGAATGAAAACAGAAGAGTTAGTTTTGGTTGAAAAAAGTCACTATAATTAAGACTTGACACCATTTATTAATGAAAGCATGTATAAAATGTTGTCCTTTTGAAAATATCTAAAATAAAAGTGAGTTTTTTTAAAAATATCGTAAATAATTGATGTACAGTGGGAGCTTAAGTTTTTTGGTTATTAAAAATATTCCAACAACTGTTGTATGGACGATTTGATAGACATTCATAGTTGCCAGAGGATTAATTCTGTCCTTTCATCTTGCATCATCACTAGGTCAAAATGTATCAAATACTTTGCTGCATGTTGAAATACTACCACTCAAACAACATTCCCATCGACATAACGTACTCTTTGTTTAGTGCTAATTAGCAAGCATGCTAACACACTAAACGAAGAAGGTGAACATGGCAAAAACAATAGCTGCTAAATATAAAAATGCTAGCATTGTGAGCGTATTAGCATGCTTGAGTTAGCATTTAACTGAAAGCACAGCTGTGGCAAACTCCAGCCTTACATAACCACTAGCATATCTGTAAACTCTGATTCTTGTTGCATTTAGCCCAAAATGTATTAAAAAATGCCTGAGATGGCTTTTCATTCATACTCTGTCTTAAGTTTGATTAGTTAAGGAGAAGCTTTACAAAAAGAAACATCATTCCACATATAAATTGCATGCAGATCATAAATGGGTAGTTGCATGTGTTGCACTGACAGATACTGATTAGTTTCCTTTAAAGTTTCCTATGAATGGCTACTTATGGATCTTTTTCTTACTCCACTTGTGGGTATGGAACGTGAACAGGAGTGGACTCTGTGCTTATCCTTGAAGGCACCACCAGTGCTCAGTGTGGTGGAGGTTGTCTTGTCTACTGTGACTGTACTGACCACTTTAAATGTTTCCTCTTGTTCCAGCTCAAATGTAATGACGGATCCTGTGTGTCTAGGAATGTGCGAGCATATGCTGTGCAGGTAATGTACCCTAAGCCAAATGGATGTTACTCTGACATGCTCCTTAGCAACAGACCTGTCTCACAGTGGACAGTTTTATTTGTCAAACACATTTGTGACTAATAATGTTATTTGTGGCTCCATTCCATTTCGGTGTGATACTGCCAGGATTTTGCATGCTGGCCCACTGGCACAATTAAAGGGAATGTTGCCGTAATACATTTTTTGTATTTAACACCAACATCATGCTTATCCTGCGTATAGAAAACAAAATATTAACACTGAGACATGTTTTGTTTTTAGTACGATTTTATGCCTTACATATAGAAATAAAATGAAATAAGATAATTACACAATTTTAAGTATATACTACTGGTAGATTAATATTCTAAACTAGTCAGTAATAATATGTGAGTGTTAATGCCAAAGTGACGACTTTAATAGCATATTGTCACAGACATTTCATACATATGAGGAATAAGGAAGATTCATTTTACATAAAATGTATTAAATTAAACAAATCAATTAAATATGAATAAAATGTGTTCTTATTTATTTAAATAAATAATTTATATTTTTATTTAGGATATTTGGTTGCAAACGTTGCTATTATTTATTGTGCATATGAAATACTGAATTCTCGACAACGCTTGGTTTACAGTGTTAAAAGTCTTGACAGCAATTAATGTCCCTTTAGGCATAAACTATGGCCTCAATTTATTCCTTCTCTTCATGACTGAATGGCCTTAAAGGTAAATCGATAAAGCTCATTGTGTTTCTTCTTACTGAACTGTGGAGTGAACTTTTAATCCACCATATGTTTATTGCTCAGGTCCTGTGCTGGCCCCCGGGCAGGAGATGGCTGCGTGGTGTGCCAGAGTCCTGCGTGGGTGAAGGACATCCAAATCAACAGGCAGCTCAGCAGCATCATACAGCTCTTCTGTGGTTTGGAGTCTCTGCTTGATCCCATAAAACATCCAGGTAGATGGACGCTGTAATGTAGCCTCTTGAAAGCATAATTAACAAGTTATCTTTTCAAATCGATGCCTTATGCATTAGATTTCTCCCCACGCTCATCAGCCCACACCCCGTTCTATCAATTGTTGACTGAAATATTTAACATTTTCCTCCACCAATCTAATCCCTGAATGACAGTATTAGTGGCTTGTTCCTGTGCTCTATTATCTTTATCGCCCATCCAGCATCCTGGTAATGACAGTCATTATGCAATGCAATTAACCATGGTGGTGTTTAGTTTTGCGAGTAGATCTCAGCTTTGACAAAGAACTACAGGGCAACTTTCTAAGCCCTGTAGCTTAAATGTGAACAAATGTGCAGCTTGTTGTGCTTTCTGAATTTACACTGAAATATTTAAGAATTGAATGGGCACTTTTGGGCACTACTTTTGTCAGATATTGTTATTATTAGTGGGGAGTGCATAATTTTAAGGTTTGTTATTCTTTTTTCATCTCAACAACATTTCATCAGCTGCAAGGTAATTAAAACACAAAGAGCCTTTTTGACAGGAAAAAAATCAAGCACATGCGGCTGGTGAACTTTTGTATTATTGAAACTATTTTTATTTTTATTTTTTTTTAACTCCTCTCTAGATAAGGTTCAAACACAACCTAAGAGCCCCGTCTTTAAACACAAAAAGAACTTCAAGATCTGGTTCAGCCCCCGTAGCCGCAAGGTGCGCTGCATGGTGGAGAAGCCTTCAGAGGTCACTGTACCGGAGAGCACATCTTCTGGAGAAACAGCTGCGGCACAGCCAGACTCCCTCACTGCTCAACACCAGGACCTGTCAGTTTTCAATTTCACTTTGTCCTCCCAAGATTCTAGCTCTTCTTGCCCTCAAACATGCAAGAATGAAAACAGGAAGAAGAGGTCAACTAAGAAAAATGCCGCCAGCAGGAAGGTGCAAGGAGCCACTAGGACCACACGAAAACGGGCCAAGCAGGAGATGAAGAAGAACAGGCTGGAGGCTATAAACCAGCAATGGGGGATCACCAAGGAGGCAGATGCCTTGAAGGAAAAGGAGCAGCCCTGTGCTGAAGGGGCGAGGAGGTCCAGTAAAAGAGTTTCCTTCCTAAGCCCCGCTGTCACGTCTGACGAGCCTCAGCCAGTAGTGCCACAGGGGAGTGCTAATGAACTCAGCCCTAACAGAAGCACCACGAGGGAGAGTCTCCAAGTAGGCAGCACCACTGTACTGAATGACCAAACCCAGCCTGGTCAGAGAATGTCAGACAGTGTCGACCAGCATGACAAACTGAGTGAAACTGACAAGCCTGAAAAACACCGAAATGTGTCTCCCCCAAAGTCTTCCTCCAAAAGATCCAGATTGGAGGAGAAGGTCACCACCTTGGAGACCACACCAAAAAGGCCCAGGGCTTCCCCAGGCAGGGGGAGGAAATCACAGATGTCTCCTGCCGTTCTCAATCCCCCATCTTCTGCTAGCCCCAGGTTTGATAAGAGAATCAAAAACTCCAGAGGAGAGCAAGGAGACAGCCCCTCTGCCCGAGCAACTGTTGATAGAAAATCTCCCTGTTCTCCTGGTGCATCTGTTGGACGTCCCACTTCAGGAAGCCCTGCGGTGATGAAGAGGAACCACAAGGGAGAGAGCCTGCTGCATCTAGCTGCTATAAAGGTTCAGTAGTGTCTAAATAATTGACCTTATTTCTGTTGCATTCTAAAAATACACATTTTAAAATATGACTGCAGTGGGGTGACAGCACTAAAAGCTAAAAGACAAATGCATATGTTGCAGGGTGCAAACTTTCAAAATGCATTTAAGATAAAAAATCTGCCTGTTAAAATGAATTTCCATCCTCTTGCCCCCGCTCAGTTGTACGTATTAGTCTTCAGATGATCTGACAGCCATGTTCAGGTCTGCTGAGAATAAACTGTCTTGCAGTAATCCTTGTAAACACAGCCGTAATCCCCCTCTGGATCCCTGACAAGGTAATCAATGGCCCACTGTGGAGTGTGATTGATAAACAGTGGAGCTTTGGTACACTAGGATCAGTTATTGTGTTTGAGGGGTTGCGTTTACAGGTCTACAGTTTTGACCTCGGGTTTGTTGTTCTCTCTGGGTCCTGCAGGGGGATGTAGAGGCTGTCAAAGAACTGCTGGACCAGGGGGCTGACCCAAACCTGAAGGATAATGCTGGGTGGACACCTCTGGTAAGACTAATACACTAAAGTAATAGATCTTTAATCGTTGTGTGCAAAAACTCAGTGACAAAATGTTTCATCAACCAAACAGTTGTAGTTAAATGAACACACTGTGTGTTGCAATACCCACACTACTCTACTATACTGTGTGCAAGAAAAAGATTTAGTATGTACCAATACATAGTATGTCAGGTGCAGTATGCCACAGATACTAGGATATTCTACAACATCTGGTTTTGCAGTATGCAAGCCAGCATGCTTTTCTGCATATTCTTACCCACAATCCTCTGTGTAGCAGCAGATATGTCACATCTTCTTGAGCTCTGGTTTAAAGCTGACAGAGGCCACAGTGATGGATGACAGTGCATTAAAGTGACTGTTGACCAGTTTGATGGTAATAACAGTAATATGAATTGTACAAAATAGTCATAGAGGTTATAAAAAGAAAAGAGTGAAATGCCTATGTAGGCAATTAAATTAGTATAAAATATTACAATCCATAATGTACGCAGTCGCAACTACTGCTAGTAAAACAGCAGAGCACTCTCTGTCCCTGCCAAATTTGGCGATTTGTGTTTGTCTCCATGGTAATTGATGAATGAGAAAGAGGGTCAGAGTTCAGAGTGCAGTTTTATGAAGAAGTAGTATGTCTTGATTGTTTGCAATTGTGTGTACAGCACGTAACAGTACATCCTTTGTAAGGGAAGCCGTAGTACTTACTAAAAGTAAAAAGAAAAAGTGTGTGACTCAGAATGCACACATTGTTTTACTACACTGGTGGGCTTTTATCTTTCCTTTTTGATTTGTTTTTGTGTCAATAACATTGGCATTTTTTACACACAATGACTTTGTGCTTTGTCAGACTGATGGCAAAACATTTCCACACAAATGCTCTTTAACTGTAGCTTTTCTTCTCTTACCAACATTTGCATATTGTCATTAACTAATTATTGTATTGTCCTCTCCAGTAAAGCAACATGCTCAGTCATTGCATATTATTTTGCTTTTATGAATATGCACACAAGCTTAATTTTCTTGTCTAAATAGCTCTATTCATTTATTTTTTCTGTATCCTAACCCCTGTTTCTGCTATGTGAGTAGGCACAGGACAATATGACATTTCATGTTACAATTATAGTGGCCCAAATAAGTGTGATTCATGATATCCCAATAATTACCAAAATGTGCTTAAAGCAAACCTTTTCATCTTACATTTCTTATAATAAATACCAAAGTTATGTTCTTTCTTTAATTTAATCACAGTGATGAGGATACTCATGACCACAAATATATATATATATATATATATATATATATATATATATATATATATATATATATATATATATATATATATATATATATATATATATATATATATATATATATATATATATATATATATATATATATATATATATATATATATATATATATATTTTATTTTATTTTTTTTCTAATTTGTGATAAAATCATATATGGTCTCATCCCTTCACATGAGGCTTTTTTGCTGTTTTTGATGTAATAGCGTCAAACTGCAACCAAAAGCAATACCATAATATGTACTGTTGAGAAACATAGCCACAAAGACTTTAAGTTGACTTAAGCTCAGCTGGTAAAATCCAAATGTCATGCCAGGATCCAAGCTCTCCAGAATGTGTCATGTACTATAAGCCATTTTTATGCAGGCTAGGCTTCCCCAAAAACATGTAGGCATATGCTCTTTTAATTTAGCCCAAAGTTGCCTGCAAATGACAGACTGTAGAAGTCCTCTCTAAGCCATTTATTCCTTTGAGAACTAACAGATGAGAGCCTTGCTTCTACGTTATTGCAGCACTTTGCGTAGCTACCTGTTGTCGAGAAATGCTCTACTCAAACTTCAGTCTTGACATTTTGCAGCTGATCTTAATTGTTTCCAATAAGCTCTTCATATTTGACAGACCTGTATCTGAGAAGACTGGGAACATGACATTTTTATTTTTTTTCTAAAGAATCACAGCTAAATTTTAATACAGAGGGCAGTTTTTGCATTCGCTCATTCCAGAGGGAGTCGCTCTCACACTCTTACCTTGTCAAATTAACTTCAGGTTCAAGTATAAAACATAACCTTTAAAAACACTCACTTTATTACGCTACACCCCTCAATCATTTTAATTTTTAGAAAAGAATGTGGAGATAATACTGAAGTTTTCTTCTCAGATCTTTCTGGGTACGAGTTGAATTCAGCAGAACTAATGAAGTGGGATTAAGCTTTAATATTTGATTGGTATATATTACAGACACTCCGAGAAAGAACTACACATTGCATTTAAAACATCTCAGAACAAAGATTCAAATTCACTTGAACTCTTTAAAGCGCCCACCTCAACTAAAATAGTATCAACTAGAAAAAAACATAAATATTACAGTGATGGAAAATGGATGTGAATCTAAAATGCATACGGAGAGTAAGGCTGTGTTTTTAGTGTGACAGAAAAAAACAGATCAAAGCAGAGCAGGATGACTTCTGAGCCTTACTCCTCTTTGTTCCAGCATGAAGCATGTAACCTGGGTTACCTGGCGGTTGTGGAGGTGTTGGTCTCTAGGGGAGCCCTGTTGAATACGCCTGGCTATGAAAATGACTCACCACTCCACGATGCTGTGAGGAACGGCCACCCAGCCATTGTTAAACTGCTGCTACAGCTTGGAGCCTCGCAGAACGTACTGTAAGTTGCTTTAAAGAAAGTTTACACCAACAAAATGACCATTTAAATATCAATTATTCATGCTGTATCACCTGGAATTCGTGAAGAAAGCTTTGTTTTTCTTGCTTGCCTCCGGTGAACCAAGAATCCAGAAAGAGCAAACATTTCAGGGGGACCATGTTTAACAATAGCAGAACTTTATCAAACCATCTATTCAACAAACTCTCACATGACTCGTGCAGTATAAACCAAGTCTTGCCTTTAGCCCTCTTTGAGACTAAAAGTGAAACTTATGCTTTCACTTTTAGTCCCATTCAGAAAAGGCAAGACACGAGTTGTGTTAGAGGTTGCAAAAGGATGTTTTGTTTATAGTTCTGCTGGTAAATGTGTTCGCCATTTACTTCAAGTCAATTCCAGGTAACAGGGCATCAATAATTAGTAAATGGTGATTTTGTGGGTGAAGTATTTCTTAAGAGTTTAGTTTAGAGTTTAAGAGTTTATTGGTTTTACATTTTAGATTCTGTAAGCCTTTTACTTGTAACAACACTTGTATACCGTATACAATACTGCAGACAGAGAGTTACACTTATACAGGGTCACTTCAAGTCAAATGAATGACAAAGATGCTTTGCTTGACACTGGTTTAGTTTAGTTTAGTTTAGTTTATTTGTTTCACATAATAGAAAACAACAATGCGGATAAATCATATAAAATTTGAATTCTGATTTTCAAAATCTGGCCCTGTTGAATTTGTAATAGAATAGCCTGGGTACTTTTGTTAGGACTGTGTCAGTGAGGTAGTATGTGACGTTGCATTGGATCACATTAATTTGTGATATAGTGTAAATAAATGAGGTGAACAGAATATTACAAACACGTTTCAACTGAGATCAAGTATAAAATCCTAACAAAAACTGAACATTTAAGGTAAGTCCATATTTATTGCACAGCTTTTGTATTTCATTGCATTACATCAGAAAAGCTCCTCTGTCATTCTAGACTGGTGTTCATTTTGCACTTCTTTAAGAAATCATCTGTTTCCTGGTCAGTGTTCCAGGCATTCAGCCATTTATTATTGAGGACAGGCGTACACTGGTGCAGTATGTAGGTGGATGGATGTAGGAAAATCGACTGACGCTGATTAGTTGCTGGTCAATCAGTTGATGCCGTATCAGCATTTGTGGCTTGCGGAGGCGGGGTAGATGCGTAGCACAATATCCATAATGAGGCAGAGGATGCTGGTTAATAAGTGTGATCAATAGAGTAGTTGATCAGGGTCGGTATGTTGGTCTGTTAATGCTCCCTGCGATCATTTATGCCAATCATCCTCTGTCTTCTCCCTCCTTCATTTCATTGTGCTCGTGTTGTTGCTTTGATGGCTCCCGATTGCTTAGTCTTACATTTTCTCCTCTTTACCTTGTTGCTTGTCTGCAAGGCAAACAAGAGACAGCGATTGGGACTGTCTGTCAGGACGCTGCAAGATGAATGCAATCCATGCCCCCAGCCGCAAACACACACGCGCACACACACACACACACACACACACACACACACACACACACACACACACACACACACACACACACACACATGCATATACCCCCACAAGAGGCAAACCAAGACATCTGCCAATGCAATCCCTAATGGAATGATTGGCACACAGCTCGGGGGTTTGGAAATACAGGTTTTGCAGATTTCCATTGTTCCTCTGTGCATGTGTGTCTATGCACATTAGGTTTGAATGATTGGACTGCATTTATTCATTGTTTTGGCTGGCCTGTCTTCTAAATCAGTGGCTGTGAGTCCACTTTCTATCAAGCAAAAGTATTTGACTTGCTGTGCAGGCTATTAGAAGTACTGACGGAAGTCTTAATGTAGACTAATTCTCAAGTGAATACTAATGCTTTTTATGCAGTTGACGATTCCCTGTTATCTCAAAAACAACAGGTTTAAGCATTTCCTGAGAAGCTGCACAGCATGCACAGCGGGACTCCTGACTAGAAGTCTCAGTCCTGTAAGCATAAATATCTACCAATGCAGCACATTTGGACAGCCAAGATGAGACCTGCAAGGTGTTAGCAGGTAGCATATGTTTCCAAACTTAAATGACCATGCTGGTATTTATTATTATTTTTTTTTATACATTTACTGCTGTTTTGTGTACTTTATTGCAAACTGTTTTCCTTATCATACTATAGCTTTTAGATTACCTCTAATAAAGTTCATGTAAATGCAGTACAGCATGCAAATTAACTTGTGCTGATGAGATGTGAAAAACAAGACATATTTGAATTAGCTCAGTCCTAATGACCATCCAAAGCCCGAAGCACTAAATCTATACAGACATTAATTACCATCACCTGTGCGCCTCGTACTGGCACGCCAATCTAATACACTAAATCTAATTATGCTACACACTGAGTCAAACAAGTCACCAAATGTTAGCAGCGATAGTAACTTCATTTACCAATTAGCACCTGCATTTATATTTATTACACACTACGACTGAACCATGGGGGAAAATAATGTTATTTTTTAAGGCCAATTTAATGATTTGATTGCATATAATTTTTTTTAAAGGTCTTCCTCTGTCTTCCTCCTTATCTGTGTTGTTATTATGATTATTAACATTATGATTATTATTGTTGTTATAACAACAACGACAACGATAATGATAACGATAATGATGGTGATAATGATAATGATAATGATAATGATGATAAAAATCAAAATAAATGATATTATTGTTGTTGATGTCGTCATTGGAAATGAATGAATCTTACTGATCACCAGGGTTTTCCATGCATTCATTTATTTGTCGCAGCCCGCCATGTATTCATTTTTTATTTTTGGAGCTAGACTGTTGATTAGGAGTGCTTCTGAAATATATATATATATATATATATATATATATATATATATATATATATATATATATATATATATATATATATATACTTTTCTCTTATTGCTGTTCAATATTTTATCTTTTTGCCGTCCTCCATGGCAGAATTTCCGATGTCAGGGATGGATGTTATGTAGCTCCCTCACAAGGTGAAATCATGGGCAATCCGGGCACTATTGTAACGTTACAAAACCGTTAACATGAAATAATTGTATTTAATATATTTTATTCCTAAACACTGGACCTTTAACCTTTTTTTCTACTCAATGACAATGTTTAAAACTTTGTCATTGGTTAGGTTTTTTTAATTAAGCATCAAGCACAGTGTAAGTGCTACTCCTGACTATATCATGTTACACAGTTTTACATCTGCATAACAATTATAATGCAATACACAGTACTTCTACAGAGTTAAATGGAAGCATAGGGTGAGTCACGTACTGCATTATCAACTATATGCTGGAACACCCAGCTGATCCGACCATCAGGGCAGAATTGAGAGTGGATTGTTTAAGAAGGAAATGTAGCTAATGAACCTTTTGATTAAAAATGCATTCAGGCCTCACCCTCCGCCTCATCAGTTGCTCGCCACGTGTTTCCGTCGTTAGACTTATGACTCCTTTCAAGACACACTGCTGAGCTGACAGTTCAAAAGCTCTGTCAGCTGTTGGGTGTGGATGAGCTTAGCTTGAATTTTGAACTGACCTCATAAAATCTTAACACATGGTGTTCTTTGATGAAAAGTAAATGGAGACAGAAATATAGATATTCTCATAATTAAATCTATGTAGAAATGTGTTCAAAGCATACTGTACAGGTACAGCAGCAGTTTGTGTAATTGAGCAGAATAAAAGGCTACAGTTATTATCAGCATTTATGTTATGTTGAACTAAACTCTGTACTTGTGTTCAGCTGGAAATGAATATTTGAATCTCCTCCTCCCAGTTAGAATAAGAGTCACGGTTACAGTGGGTATCCTCTAGAACCACCACCGCCTTCCTCCCACTTGTGTACTTAATGCAGAGGCTTGTGGGAGAGTGTTTGTGACTTTACCTCCAGCACAATTTTCCACGCTTTATTATTTTTCTTCCTCAGATATTCTTCTCACGTGCAGCTGCATAAACCAGCTTGTGTGTGTGCATATGTATAAGTGTCAGGGACATTTTATGTTTGTTTGTATTTGTGTGTATATGGGGTTAGGGGAGGTGTATGAATCCAAATGAAATATTTTATGGACCAGTGGACCTATTAATTGTCCCCCAGGTGTTATCTTTGCTGACGCCTAATCTTTTAGAGACGACCTGCTGGGTTCTGTTCTTCTCTCTGTCTCCTCTCCTCCTCTGTGTGCTTTTCTTCATTCCTTTCTCCTTTCTCTCTTTCCTCAAGGTGACCTCAGTTTCATGCAGGTCTCTCAAACTTAAACATACATTTTTCATTCTTGAGTGTTTCTTCAATATACTTATTGTAACCAGGGAATGCTCACAATTTCATCTCTTTGAAACTCTTTTATGATGATGCTAAGCCTCCGTTACACAAACCTGTACTGAGGGGTTATTTTGTATCAGAGTTAAATAGCTGTACTCAAAGCTAAATGTTGTCTTTTCACCCCTGAATATATGTCACTGAAAAAGCGTATGTGCAAAAAAGTCAGCACTTTTCAGTAACGTTGTGCTATCATGAGATTTTCTTTTGCTGGCAGGGAATCAGGTGTGTTGTATATGACATGACCCAGCAATAAAGTAAAACACAGATTTCAGCTCAGTCCTCATATCAAACAATTATACTCCACTGAATGACACACACGGGCGCACAGTTTCACAGAACAAGCAGGGTGTGACATCGCCAAATTGTTTTTCTCAGAGCTCTGGACTGGCAAATATTGATTTTTTTTTTTGTTGTTTTTTCTGCTTGGTCGGTGATTAAAAAAACAAACCAAATTTGCACCGATTGTTGAAGTGATGAATTGATATAAGGGAATGATTATCTTGTTGGAGACAACTTTGCTGTGGACTTATCACATAGTACCATCAATGCTGCGCTAGTGCCTGTGAAAGCTTTGTCACATTGGCAGTCATTCAGAACAGAGACAGTTTGGTTTTAGTATGGTTAATTAGTTAGATTTAGGATTAAAATATTTAAGTCTCCTGCTAGTTGCTAAGAGACGGGAACAAGAGGATACAACTTGAAAAGGGAATATTGCTTAACTGCTCACTGGCCAGAACAGTGTGCTTTGGCACATTATGATGCGGTTAAAGGCATGATTTCCTCCATTAATTTCTGCCATGTATGAAATGGATGATTGTTTGAGATCCTTGGGCAGAGACCTTTTGTCTGTTCTGGCGTCCAAAGTTTATTCAAAATATGTAAAGCCTGGTATACACTTGGGCTGTCTCAGACAAAAGATGACCATCATTAAAGAAATGTGTTATCTTTAGTCCTGTCTCTAAAACGGATGGCTGTTGTCGCGAGCAAAGACAGCCTGCGATAAAATTCTGACAGTGTCAGAAGATTGGGATGAAAATTTGTGTGACTGCTCTCACGACCTATGTCTACTAAATAACCAATAGAAATCCAGCATGAAATGACGACAATGCGAAATGCTAGTAGATGCAAATAAATACTTTGAGCTCTCGACATGCCAAGCTGGCCACTTTTTTCCAGCAACAACAGCTTCCACATTCTCTTCCTCCCCTTCTTCTTCAGATGTTTTTCAACACACATAAAAGCCACTATAGCGAGGGCTCCATTCATGTTTGATTACATTATCCTCTTATCACTACAGCAGTGTAGATGGAGGACGCACGCCAGCTACGTTTTGTTCTTGCGTATTGATGTGGATGAACTTAGGTGGCAGTCTGCAATTCAGTAGGTGATGTCATCACACAGTCAGCATACATTAACCTTGATGTTGTACCAAAGTTTATGAAGATCCATGCCGCATAGTCTAGCTTGCACTCATCTTAAAAGATTGCAAAAAATCTCACCGTCTGCAGGAGACATAAAACAGCCCATTGCTGTCACGGCCGCAAGATTCACGAATGCACCGAGCAGAGAATAAGACCTGGCTATGTCAATACCCCCTTTAAAATCTTCTATTCTTTAACATTATTATTTATTTATTTTAATCTGGCCCAGTATAACAGAGGTGGGAGTAAACTACTCATGTGCATGTCAAAAAAAGGTCTCAAGCCTTAACCTCCAAAGGCCCAGTGTGTAGGAAGATCGGCAGTTTGATCCCCGGCTCATCCAGTGCGCATGTCCAAGTATCCTTGGGCAAGAGACTGAACCACAAATTGCTTCCTATGGCTGTTCTATCAGTGTTTAAGTGAGTGTGAATGTCGAAGCTGAGTAGCATGTGGCACCTTGTACAGTAGCCTCGGCCACGAGTGTATGGATGTGTATATGAATGGGTGAATGTGTATAAAAGCACTTTAAGTGGTCAAAAGACTAGAGAGGTGCTATTAAATAGAAATTCAATTGTTTATAATAAAACATGTTGTTCAGACTATAAATAACTTTTACATTTTCTCCAAGACCAAAACAGTAGACTTTTTCTCACTCAAACAAAGACTCAAAATAAAGAAATAGTGCCCCAGGTTACTGGACAGAGTTTTTGTACAAAAAAAATCCAACTGAAAATAAATTGCAGCATATCCCTCTTCATCTAACACTTTTCACTTTCCCAAAAGAGAAAAAAGTGCAACAGATCTCTATATGCTCAAATTAATTATTTACCTATTATACTGTGTATGTACTGCTGCCTGCCCCACATTGCACACAGTGCAAGAAGAGACAGAAGAACTGGTTACGATCATTATGCTGAGCAGCGTGATTGGCAATTAATTTCAATTCATATTATTTAAAAATATTTCTAGCCTTTGCCTGCTGGTCTTAATAAGTAACCTAATTCACAGTTATTTGCTTTTTAGAAATAAAGTTGCTAAGGGGGTCCGAAAAGTCACAGAATCTATAGTGAGAAAGTTCCCCACTTGTACCGTGCATGTAAAGATGAGTGGCACAGAATCAGCTAGACTGAGCGGCGACTCAGTGGTCACAGTTGATCAAGTTGAATATAGATTCTGTTCACTGGCCAATAGATTGTTGCATCACTCTGTTTTGTTTCTTTTTGTTATTTTTTTGGCAGTAAGCTGTCATGTGTTTCTTATCAGTTTTATGTCTAACTGTCCCTTTGGTCACCAGATGGTCTTCACTGCCACAAATGCACAAATACACATGTGTATGCTTCCTGTGGGACACTGACACAATATCTTTCTGAATTTTCCTCTTCACAGTAATCTGTATGGAAAGCGGCCTGTAGATTACGCAGTGAGTGTGGAGATGCAGGAGATTTTCCAGGAAGCCTCAGAAGGAACCCAATATGCTAACACATCTCTGAGCCCCTCAGCCAGTCTCTCTAAGGTACGTCTACATGAAGATTTTATTTTATTTTTTTCTCATCTCTAGAAATTGTTAACCCCAGAGTGCTAACATTTTTGCATCATAGGCCTAGACATTTCTAAACCTTGTCTTTATGTTCTTTCTTAGTTGAGCGACTGTGTGAGGAGGGATGAAACGGTCGTGTTTCTGGCCAGCAAGCTGTCACAGCCAGAGCAGCTTCAAGTTGCCAAACTGGGAGAGCTACTGGGAGGGAGTATGGCTGACACCTTCTCTGGCTCAGGTAGTGTTTGTGTGCTGCAGAAACACCTCCTCGGGGGGCTTAAACTTCCTTAATGTTCCAGGCGAAGCCTCTTAGAATACCGATCGCATATGATTGCTTTTTAATGCTGTTGTTTGAGACACATGGGCTCTCAGCAACAGTGCAAATTAACAGCAGCTACCAGCCAACTACTGGTACATTGGGACCATGGCTGGTAGGTTCACTGCCAAACACTCTGATAGGTAATCAACCATCATTTGGATACTTTGTTCAACTGAAAGATGTATTAGATGGGTAAATTACAGGCTCAAGCACCCAGAGGATCTGTAGCCATGAGGTAGTCTCTTTCCCTGGTCATGCTGTTTGTTATATACAGTACTTTCTACCACCATAGAGATGGGATTTTTATCTGAGTGATCCTTTTCCTACAGAGCCAAGCCTTACAGGCTTTACTGCCTTAGACAGACCCCTTTGTATTGTACAAGCCAACAGTAGGTGCTTGAGCATTATCACTCATGACGGTTCAACAGTAACTAACAAGTGCTTTAAGAGCTGTATACATCATTGTGATACAGCAGTTCCATCACTGTTGCATAGTAATGGCTGGAAGAACACCAGAGAGCAAAAGTAATTGAAATCATTCCTCATAAAATGTTTGGAGGTACTGTCAGGGTGATGAATAAGCACTAATGAAAAGCAGAAGTGTTTCTCACAAGTCTCCCGCCTCTGACTGGAGGGGTGAAAGTTTGTGCTTTCAGAAAATGTTTTTTACATTTTCAACTCAAGGCTACAAATCCACGCAAATCCACGGTCAATGAGCAATGTAAGAAGGTTTTGCCCTGGAGATATAATTATGCTCATTTTGTACTTGTCAACTATGCTCACTTGTTGAATGAAATGGCAATAAGCTTCTATTTAAATTTTAATTAACCTCTAATTATCATCTAAAGCATTTGAATGAAATAAGCTGTTGCTTGGCCTTTGTTGTGTTGCCATGTACTGTTCGACAGATTTTCAGTATGCTTACCTGTTCAGCCAGGCAAAGTAAGCAAAATATTAACTGAGTGGGAAATGCACTATATTTGGGGCATAAAAAGGAATCAGAACCCTAAGTATGAGTCTTTTTCTGCAGTTGGGTTGGTTATCCTATTACAAAACTGTCAAAATGAGTAACAGAGCATTCAAATGTGTTTAGTTTTGTCTGACTTTATGCACAACAGTTGGACTGAACACATACAGTATGGCTAAATTTAATGTCTTGCTATGTATATCAACCCAAAATTTCGTACTTTGGTTTCTGAGTAAATACCTTCAAAACTACATTTCCATCATCCTCAGCTTTACAGCATGCTGACACAACTAATACAGTGACACTGTATACAGCAAGAACTCTCTTTTTCCACATGAGCTGTGCAGCAGTGTCTCTCATTGAAGGATTTAAATGCTCAAGTACATCAGACAATGTATTTGATTAAAAAGATAAATATATTACAACTTGATATTAGACACCCTTGCCTTGCTATATCACCCTGAATGTGTCTTCATGCAGTTAAAGCTCCTTTACACTTAAACAAAGTGTCTGGCTATGAGCCTTTGCTTATGGTGTAGTCTCCACAGACGGTGTCCTCTCCAGCCCATAGCTCTTGCTAGTATCACCAGGGAAGTCATCTAACTGCAGACATGTCAGAGAACAAGTTAGGATGTGCTCTAATGTTTTTCTCTCGAGCTAGAGAAGTCTGTTCACGGCTCATTTAACTTGGGAGTGAAATCAAAGCAGTGTCTACAATGCAGCATCTGAAATGTGAAATTAAGGCTTAATACGCTTTTGACCATGTTATAACTTTATTACCTTGTAGCACTTGGGCTATCTAAATCTGTGCTGATAACATGCGTATAAACACTGTGTAGCAGGACAGTCTGCCACTCGGTCTTGAGTCGCTGAGAGTCACAGAAGGACAGCAGCAGGCAGCATGTGTTTGTGTATGTGGAGCACAACTCATTTGTACCTTTTCAATTTGGCTGCTGTGTGTGTTTGTGTCTTCCTCCAGTGAGCCATGTCGTGGTGCCAGAAGGACACATGCCCACCACCAACTCCACCCTCCTGGGTCTTCTTGCTGGCTGCTGGGTTGTCAGATTCAGCTGTGAGTATAGAGTGAGCCGTCAGCTGGAGTAGTTCTCTGCGGAGGCTATTTTGGGATGTCATGTTAAACAATGTTGCTGTTGGAGCCTGAGTAACTTCCTACTGTACTGACACCAAAGCAGATTTTTTTCCCAAAATATCCTGAATGTTAAATGTAGCTTATGCTTGGCCAGGCTTTCTGTTTTAAAATTGAATGGAAAAGTTAACCTTAAATTATGGGTTCTGTTATTATATGCTGTGCCGACCTTTACATCAATCAAAACACAAGTGAAGTGTGTATGATCACACAGTGATGGCTTTCGTTAAAGCAGCAGCTGCAGCTGCAAACATGGCCTTATGTTTTCTAAAAAGTAAAGAAAATCCCTGCACTTCATGTCATGTAAATCCAAGTATTGTTCAGTTAAATTGTTTTACTTTAGACCCACAACTCAAATATTTACCTCATTATCTCTAAGACTTAAAGGCTTCTAATGGAGAGATTAGAGTTCGCTCTGACAATGAATGACAATGAATGACAATTATGTTTGGATGAGTATTGCACTGAGCTCCTTTCATTCCTGACAGTCATTAATTCAGTTTAGATGGCTTGAAGATTATTTTTCCATCACTGCAGCCGAGGATAACATGACATGAGTCAGACATCATAACTGTGGATGGAAATGTTGCTCACCCTAACTTTTTCTTTAGCTTTTCTTCACAGTCAGAAACTGTTATTGGTGTTTGAAATGCTTTGGTTATTTATTATTATTTGTTGTTAATTTATTTTTTACATGCAATCTAGGCTACTTTACAAGCCTACTTATTTATTGCCTTAAATGAATAGTTTGATATTTCAGAAGAGTGTATTTACCTTCTTGTAGAGAGTTAAGCTGGGTATACACTGCATGACAGTCAATTGAATTTTTGCCCCGATGCCTCTTCCTGACAATTGTCAGCAAAGCTCTGATTTTTTTGAAGGTTCTAAAGATCATCTTTCCAGATTGTTCTTTGCATTTCCATATCTGAGTGGAAGTTCATCCTGGCTGCACCGATTTTAAATCACAAATATCAAACATGTTCAATAATTATGATTTGATATCTTGAAAGCCCAAGGATTGCTGATGGACAGGCAGGTCTCAGACAGTTTTAATGCAGTTTCAGATTAGGTTCAACTCAGACTTATGTATGTAGTTATGTATATTTTCAGCTCGCCCTGTAACACATACAGTCCATGTTCACACCGCCCCAATGACCTTATTCATATTTTTTTCACTTTTATTTGTGAATTTTCTGTAGGAAGTTGTGCAAAAACAATAAGCTAGTTATTTCTGCCTTTCGTCTGCCGTGTTTGTTTACTTTAAAGTCACGTTTGATTGTTTCCAGTTTTGAGAGTCAGGACTTTAGATGTTTGTGAATGGAATCTGTTAGTGTGAGGCGTGCTGTTTTGGCTAAATTGTAGCTTTCCACATAGTATGGAATTGAAACTGTTAAATTTATCATAACGTGTTGTCATGTGTGGGGTCTCTTATATTTTCAACATTTGTTACGATTTAAAAAATCTTTTTGTCCGACCAAGGCTTTAGTGAAGAAGATCGATGCCACTCTCATGTCTGTTCATTACAGAGCTACTGCCAGCAGCTGGGTAGCATAGCTTAGCATGAGGACTGGAAATGGGGACACAGCTAGCCTGTCACTGTCCCAAAATAGTTAATTAGATTGATAGATTAATTACTACTCATGAACACGGTACATCTTACTTGTTTAGTCCAAACAAAAAATAAACTAAAAAGGGACTGTTTATCAGTTTATGTGGGGTTACGTGGTGGATTTAGCTGCTCTCAGGTAGGAAATAGTCTGGCACATAATTTTAGATTTAAATTGTTGATGCTACATTTGATTGGCTTGTAATTCAGAATGTCACCCCCTTTTGGAAACACATTCATAATAAGATTGGACAACCCAGCTAACTGAACAACTCAATAACCAGTTTACATTGGCAGCAGCTTTACAATTGATGTACATTGATGAGTTTTTGCAAGGTCATGTTTTTATTCAGTTAACTGAGTCAGTCAAGGTTGCTGTAACCATAAAAAGAGTATTTCCATCTGCATCTGAAGTTATGTTTGCTGCAGTAAGGTGACTTGGCATAGTATACAGTAGGACAAATGAAAAACCTAGGAAGTAAATATTGGACTCTTGGAACCACAGTGCAGAACAAATGGATTGTGCTGCACAAGCAGTTTAGAGTAATTTTATGGGTTTTGTGCTCTTCTCTGAATCCCAGAGAACATTCGACCTGCCATCTTTGTCTCAGGAGCGCCTATGTTGGGGTTGTGTTGGGTAATATGCAGTATATGACTTTGGCATGCAAACTTTTCTGGAAAGATTAGGTTATTTTTATTATTTGGGTTCTGTATCTATTTGCTGCTGTCTTTATTGTAAAATCCTATTGAGACTCCAGTATTAATTACTCCTTACTACTTTAAGACATGTATATTCAATTTTGTATTTCCTCTCCTCTGCAACCTTTCAGGTTAAATCGGGCTCTGTGTTTGGAATACAAACTAAACGCAATACTTTTTTTATTTCCTGCAACACATGAAATGTCCTGGGTAACATTAGGAACATTTTGCAGCGAGCAATTTTGAGATAAATTGTTTGTGCCTTCTGCTGTGCGCACACCTGTGCACACACACCTGATTACATATCTGACAGCCAAAAAGAGCGGGTCGGTGACTGGGGGAAGGCGTCTCAGAATCAATGCGCCTCAAGGCTTCAATATTGCCAGCGATGAAAAGATGGCTAACTCTCTTTTCCTGTGTGATTTATACCAAGATGAATACTTAGCAGAAATTTAGGTATTCCCAGCCAGTCTCCCTGGCATCCTTGAACCAAGTCAACAAGCAGATATTCAGAGGAAGTCAGCTTTATGGGAAGTAAAAAGAGACTTGCTGTCAAAGAGTTTTCTGGCACCTTGGCGTGCCCTTGACTGGTGTATCCGTCAGTAGCATCTCTTCAGTGTGTGCGTGCATGTGTTTGTGTGTAGAGTGAAACAGTGCGCCGTTTGTCTCTTTCTCTGCCAGTAAGCCATTTCAAGTTTGAATGTGTGTGTTTAGGCGTGTGGCTGTGTCACTGTATAAGATTTTTGTGTGTTTGGGACCATATTCAGCCCCTCCCCATCTCTTTTCTCCATGCAGGCTGAGCACTTGACACAGCTTGTCTCCCCCATGACAATCACTGTGGCATCTTATCTGTCTCTGTCCTTGTTTTTGTGTGTGTGCAGCTGAGTCTCACCGTCACCTGCTTTTGTGTGCTGTCGCTGTCATCTGGGCCAAACTCAGGCTCACCTCTTTATTGGTTTTCTGTGTCATTGCAACACATTTTCTTTCTAAAAGGGAGCTTTAGTGTTATATTTGAAACCTATCATAAAAAATCAACTTCGTCCTGCATATCAGGGCTCTAAGGTTTTGTCATATTTGCTAAAAATGTCACTCTATTCACACTGCTCTAAATGAGACAGAATTTCTTTTTAAACAAAATCATACTCTCATGCGTATGCTATTGCCTTGTAGTGCTTTTAATATCATTGCCACAAGTGAATAAAAAAAAACAAAAACAATCAGAGCCGAGGAGTATCTAACACAGCTGTCAATCCCTGCTCATGAACTGTAGTTGAACTATCAAACTAGGCAGCACTGCTCAAACATGAATCAAGATTCTTTTACTGCATTGTGTATTTCTCACCTCAAATGTTTTCAGAAACACATTTTAGTATACTGTTTAGCTGTACAATGAGAAAGTTTGTGACCTAGCTGCCATGTTGAAAATAGCTGAAACAAAGCACTGCCCACCAGCTTGAGCAAAATGTTCTCATTTTACATCTAAACAGTACACCAAAATATTTTTCTGGAAACATTTGACTTAAGAAATGGAGTCCAATTGCGGAGGTTGACTTAAGAAATAGAGTCTTGGTTAGGAATCAAATGACAAGCAAAACACTGTAAGGCTAGTGTTCATCTCTGTAAAGAAGAGACTCATGAGTACCCACAGAACCCATTTTCATTCAGATCTTGAGGTTAGAGGTCAAGAGGTCCCTGTAAAAGTGTCTATGCAGTTATTCCATCGCCTAAATTTAGCCTAATTTTGGAGCAGTATTCATCCCTCTTCCTGAGAAACTAGTATGACATGGTTGATACCAGGATGTCTAGATTCTTTAGGTCTTCAAGTTTCATATGATACCTGTATCATCACTAGCTTTTAAACTCAGCCTGGTACAGCCTCTGAAAGACGGGAATGTCGGCCAGCCATTAACGCCATTAACAAAAAATAATGCATTATATACAGACCTTAATAACATTGTGATTAACTCGTTATCGCTGACAGATGTAGTAGAAAGACAGTTTGTGGCTTTAGCAGGGAGCTAATTAGTACTAATACTATGCTGTAGTTATCCGGTTTCTATATAGAAACCAAAAGCTTTTGCTTCCCATCTGTATACTGCGCTATAGCTGCAGAGGTGTGTTGTATTGATTGACGGTTTTTACATTTGCATCCTTTCATGTGTTAAACAAAACACATTGAGTAACTAAGTCGGTTTCAGAGGTGTTGGCAGGCATGCTTTGTCCACTTTAGACAGAGCTGGGCAAACTGTTTCCCCCTTCCTCGAGTCTTAATGGTAAACAAGTCCGGACTGCAGTTCCGCACTTAATGCGGACATGAAGTGCAATTATTGATCGTCTCATCTAACGCTCGGAAAGAAAGCAAAAAAGTGCGTAACCTAAAATGTTGAACTGTGCCTTTACATGTATTTTTTCTTCCTCTGCTCTCTTTATTTCCCAATTTGTGATGGCTAATTTCCCTGCACTTTAGTTCTTGTCACTGCTACTCCCATCATTGGCCCAGGGAGGATGTGTGCACCCATGTGCTTCCTCCCAATACACACACGTTTTAGCTGCTGCTTCTCTGCTGCCAGTGAGAGGCTTCACTCGAACACCTGCCCCATTAGACACACAGCCCTGCCGGAGGCAATGCTACGAGGGATTGAACTGGGATTCAACGGTCGGTCGGTGTTTTGCCATTATGCCACCTGTGCACACTTGAATACAGTGGTTGGTTTTTAGGACGCTGACAATCAATAAAGAATGAGCTATTTTACGCCGTCTTGATCCTGACGCATAAGTATAGACCTTCGGAATTTTGTATCAGTCAAACCGCACTGCTCCAGTTTGTCTCGTGGTTAATCGAGGAAGTGGGCTCATCTGGCCATTCATTCATTCACTGACTCAGGAAGGAAGGAGTTTGAGACGTTTCTGCATTCAGTCTTTGTGAAAGTAATTAGCAAATGTGCTGATGGCTCTTCAGTACTGAGCGCCATCGTCCGGAGCGATTAACCCCGGTATCTCCCCCCTTCTCTGCCCAAATCTCTGTCAGGGTCCCTGTGAATGAAAGCTGTAATTAAGAGGGATGAAGAAATGTAATTATACTCCACCCAAAGTTATGAAGACTTTGAGCGTATAGGGTACAGTATGTGTTATGTGCTGTTTCATGGTAGTATTGTGACATGGTGTACACAGACACACACGCGCACACACACACACACACACACACACACACACACACACACACCCTCATCTGTTCATGTCACCATATCTTACAGCTGGGAACAACTATATGGAACACCAAACTGCAGCTAATGGTAAAATAAATAACAATGTTTGAGGGTGTGCCAAAATGTAGATACTTTAGCCATGTTTTCACCAAACATTTTGGATATAGTAATCTTAGAACCATACATAATCTGTATGGACTTGTACCTAAAATGAAGATCTGTTCTGTGTTTCCTCAGCAGACTGTACTGGCAATGTAGGTGAGGCTGGTATCAGATAGCAATAGCCGCGTTACTGAACCTACAAGTTCTCACCAACAATGCAAAGAAATGTCTGCACCTTGTTGATCATTTGTGGAATGGTGTTGTGGGACATTTTAGAACAAAAAAAGAACAAGTTTGAGTGTTTGGAGTATGAGTATAGTGCTGCTGGAGTGCAGAGGAAAGGCGCTTTGCCATTTTTTTCCCAAGCGAAGACATAAAATATTCAATGTTCACATAAACTGGTTGAAATAAAAAAAAAACTTGAAGCGCTTGAAAATCCAATCATCACTAAAGCATATGTCATGTAAGAGAGACAATAAAAACAAATGGAATGGTCCAAATTGTTATATTGACATTTAAGGTGTTTTGATTGATTCACTTGTCAACCCATGCATTTAATAATATGCAGTATACAATATAAAAGTTTATGGTAGCTGCTGGCAATAGCCTTTAAATGGTACAGTGAATTGAGTAATATTTTCCCCAGTCTATAGCTGCGAACCGTTAACTAGTTAAGATGAAAAGGCAGCAAAACATTATTTCACAGTTAATGTTAACTAATGTGGCAAAACATTGTGTAGGAACAGTGGTTACTTTAAAAAACAAGCCACAACTTAACCATGGGCGTTCCCTGTTGATCAATAAACGGACTTCCATGTTTCTAGCTCCACCTTTTAATGTCAGATCAGTGTGCTAGGTAACTCAACGAGGGTTAATGAAAAAACTTAGAAGGGGGAATAGTTATATCAGTACAATCTTAAACTTTTAACAATGAAATTGTAAAAATAACCATTCAAATGTGTACCTAACTGAGGTAAACTGACTGCTCAGTGGAAATTAGGCTTTTGCAGATGTGTAGTAGGTCTGTGGAAATGTTTGCATTTCACAGTTGGCAGTGTTGTTTCACATCCTTTATAGCAAACTGCAGTATTTTTAACCAAATCTAGTTTCAGTGTGTTCAGTTGTGTAACTTTTAAATTGTGTTTTTTTTAATATACCCAAACATATGATATTCAGTAATAGAATGCTTACGGGAGCAGCAGCACTGTGATCTGTCATGTTCAGAGGCATTTTTTATCTGTGACAGTGAGGGGTCATTAAAATGTGTGACTTTTTTCTCTCCGTATCTGCCTATACTTTTTTTTACGAAACTTTTCTGTCTTTCAAGATGCTTCATGTAAGGATTTAGAACAAAAGATTCTTTTCGAACTCAAAAAAATGCTGGGATGCAGGCTGTCACACAGTTCTAATTTGACTCTGTAAAAGCTCAAGAGACGGAGAGAAAGAGATGATGCTCGAATTCTGCTTAAGCTTGAGATACTTAAAACGAGGGTTGCATCATTAACTCCATCATGCTGTGGGCATCTTTCTCTGTCAACAACTGCAGCTCTGCCAATACTTGAAATCTTCCAACTCGCGATAAAACAGACATGAGCTTTGTCATCCTCCCTTCGCAATTGCCTTGTCACACTCTTTCAAGTCAACATAATTAGCTGTTACTTTAATTTTTTTCTCTCTCTCTCTCCCTTTGATGCCAGGGGTGGAGGCATGTCTGCAGGCAGGCAAGTGGATACCCGAAACTGAACACGAAGCGGGAGAAGGCCCCCAGCGCAGTCGCGTCAACAGATGCAGCTTGGTAAATGAGAGGCATACAAACAAACACATGAAATAGATGAGTATAGATTGTCTGGACCCTCTGTCCTTGGGGAAAATCTGCTATTCCAGACAGTGATGCATTGTTATTGTAGCATAGACAGCCATTAAAAGTACTCCCTTGGACCTTTTTCATGTTTTGTTTTAAAACTTGGTGTAATTTGGCTTTTCGGACATTAGTTGAGAGAAACAAAATACTTACAATGTTTCAATAAATTAATTATATACACAATTTGCTGAAATATAAAACACAAAATAACTGATAGCATGAGTATTCACTCCTTCACACATACATTACATCTCTGATCATGCAGCCAGCTGTTTTAGATAGATGTATTCACAAAGACAGAAAGAAAAGTACCTTTCTGGTTTTAGACGATGTGTAAGGCTATATTTAGTTTTATCCAAACTGCATTCACCATAACAACATCCCCAATTCCAAAAGGATGCTTACACTACGGAGTAATTGACGTTAGTGAGGGTTAGCTTCAGAGTTAGCTCTGGGTTTTCAGTACTATGAAGCTGGTTTACTTTTGATTGACATAAATCACAGTGGTAACTAATGCTGAATAGCTAACCTGCTCTGCTCTAAATCTATTTTGATTCTGGAAAATGTATTTTATCCTGCACTGATAGCTGATATTGTGGCTGAATTTCCATTCTGATTCCATCACTGCAGCTTAGAAAAATACAAAAGATCTGTGGTATGATCTTTTAAATTTTTTTTTGTCTTTTATAGAAAAATACCCCACACTATCGCCTCTGGCAATTATAAATGCAACATTTTGGGCAGATAGACCTCATCAGTCATTAACTACTTATCCATTCTTTACTTCGATAGCAGAAACAGTCTCCCATCAGTTTGTATTTTTATGTGACATATTCAGAGCAGTTTCTTCATCATCCAACTAAAATGAATAATACTTAATTCATAACAATACGTGCATGAATTTAAGCCATTGCCCTCTTTTCATCTGGAAATTATTCCTAGTGTCTCTACATCTTCTTATTCTGTTGTAAGAATATTGGCTATCATTTACATTCTACTCCAATAAGTGTTTGCTGTCCCTAAGTTCTTTCAGGTAATTAGTTTCTCTGTTTCATCTCATAGCATATGAAGTACTTCATGATTCTGATGATTTCGCTCATAATTAAAAACCCCGCCTCCTTCACATTAACACGCTCATGACTGGATACGAAAGCCCAGATCTGACTGAGCGAGTTGATAACGTGCTTCATGTTGGCAGTTATCCAGACGGCCAGTGTTAGGATATCTCCAGATAACGAAAAGATATCTTGGTTATGTTGGACTTGCTTCATAGTGCAGGCCCCTGGTGTTATCAGGATGATGTTGTGGGAATGCTTCTTTGCAGCAGGGCCTGTGAGGTTGGGGAGTAAAATGCAGCAAAATACTAGCAAAAGGCTGGAGGAAAACTGCAGTCTATAAGAGAACTGTGATTTGGGAGAGGATTTATTTTCCAGAAAGACAGCAACTCCAAACAAAGCCACACAGAAATGACTTCAAAAAAACATTAATGTCCTGCAATAGCCGAGTCAGAGTCATGACCTAAGTCTAAACGAGAATTTGTGGCAGGACTTGAACATCGCAGCTCCCTCACCAAACTCTGGTGTCAAACTTGACAGAGCATTTGCTGTTTTACAATAAAGAATGGGCACACACTGCATTGTGTAGATGGCAAAGCGGATACAGACCTATTAACACAAACACAAGCTCCTTAACACCAAAGGTGGTGAATACCTGCACTGTCAATAATTTTGTTTTAAATGTACCTCGTTTAGATAGATTACAGTTGATTGTAATGTGACATTCATGTCTTTTTCTTTTGATTATTGTCAAAAATTCCACTTCTATTCATTGTGGAGTAAGTAATGAAAAAGTCAGAGGTTGAATACTCCTTACATGCGCTGTTTGTATACACTAAATTGTGAGCAAATACTTCTTTTTCTCCAGAAATATACCAGCACTTTGTGAGGCTTAACAAGCAGATTAATACAGGGTTTGTTAATTCACACTAAGATGTCCCGATTGTATGTTTCTTCTGTTTGCTTCCCTCTTGTGCAGAATAAAATGTCCATTTTAGAACAACACAGTATCATCAATCATCATAAAATAAGGACACTCGCGCATGCAAGCCAAAGTGAAATCCAACCAAAGTGTAGTCAAAGAACGTTCTTACTCGAAACTCATGAGGGAGCCAGTTTACACCACAAAACAGTTGGGTTCATTGATGCTGTGAATAGAACAGTCTCCAGCGGCCTAATTCATGGCTGCTTTAAACAGCAGTGCTAAGTGGTTCAGAGTTGCCTGGAGAATGGCGCTGATAAAATATCTCTTGGCTCTGCCGCAAAGAAGTAAATACAAAGCATCCACACAGACACTTGGTAATTTGAGCGCCTAGATTTAAAAGAAATGAATCAGCATTTAACTTCATCATGAACAAAACAGGAGACTTTGATTCTTTTGCCACTGTTCACAAGGATTGAGGTTTTTTCTGGTGCTGGCTGAAGTGACTAACTTGTTTTAATGAAAGAATATGATACTGTGTTTTGATTTATTAAAGGTTCTCACTAATGCTTGACATATTTTGTTTCTGATAATTTATCTTTTGCAGCTCCCACCGCTCTTCGATGGCTGTTTCTTCTTCCTGCTTGGCTCCTTCAAGGCGCCTTCCAGAGACGAGCTCACCAAGCTGCTCCGGAAAGGAGGGGGTCAATTTCTGAGCAGGCAGCCTAAGCCGGACAGCGATGTAACACAAACCTTGAGTGCCGCTGCCTACCACGCACAGCCAGGCTCCGACCAGGCCCTCTGCACCCAGTACATCATCTATGACCCTCAGGAACCTCACAGGCCGGCAGTGGTGAGGCGAGGTAAGGTGTGGTCAGCACCCTCCACCTGGCTCATTGACTGTATCACAGCATTCCGCCTCCTCCCCGTGCCGGATCCTCAAACATCGATCTAAACATTTTTTCACAAAATCAAAATCTATTCGTTGAGTATGGTCATCTTGGAGTTTTTTTTTTAAAATACACAATAATTAAGTTTACATGAATCACAAACAATAATGTAGCAATACGTCACTCTTAAAGTCTAAAATTAAAGTGGTAATCTGCACACTTTGTTGTTTGTTTATTTTTTTAGAGCTTAGAAGGATAATGTCTCCTACATGCTGGCTGCTTAGGTTGTTCCACCTGGTTAGACGTGCCTAGAAATCCTTCACAGGGAGGAATCCCTATTAGATGGCCTGAACCACCTTAACTGACTAAGCAAAGAAGCAGCAACCTCACTCCACCTTCTTTCATCCAGCCACATCGTGAAGCCACATTAATTTTAATTGCTTGTAGTCTTGATCTGATTCTTTTGGTCATTACCCAAAGCTGTTAGCCACAGGTGAAGGTTGCAAAATAGTTTAACTGGTTAATTACTCCCTGTTCACCATGAAACTCCAGCCCGTTCTCATTGTCATGGCATCCAATAGCGCCACTTTAGTGCCACTGTCTGTGTGTTATCGATGCCGAAGGCAGCCTTCAACTTCTTTATCAAACGTAACAGCCCATCAAGTAACTACGATGTAAACCCATCTGCGGCAACAGTTTTAGCTGTGAGCAACTGAAATAGTACAAAGAGCGAGAAAGTCTGCATAGGGCAGGCAGGAGGGGAGGTGGATATGTCAAACAAAACCAGCCTTACAGCCAGGACACCACAGTTCGTGTCAAGTGTGAAACCAAAAGTCACTACTTTTTTAACATTTATCGTCAATATGCATATGGTCACCGAAAACTGATACCACAATTTTTTATGTCACGCAACATACTTATTTTAACCCAAAGAATGATATCTTTTTATTAACATACTCAAGTACTTTTGTTGCCTTAACCTTACCCCGACAGTTTCACTGGCGATGTGTTTCAGCTCTGTGGCCTTCGCGTTGCTATGACACACGGACAAGGCTTGACAAATTTAGAATATGTTGAAAGCCCAGTGCATTGCATAACTGTCAGAACCTGTACCAATCCAGCATTAGAAATAGCAATTTTATCTTTCGCAAATATTTCTGGTTCCTTTGGCATTTTGTTTGCCAAATATGTGTCACATTCAAACAATTTCTTTTTTGCTGCAATATCTAATGTGGTTTAAGAGTGGAATTGCATTTCATAATTTGCATGGGTTTACCCCAGAAGATCTAATTATTTAATTATCTGATTGAGAATGCCTGTGTGGTACAAATGGGGAGAGTGGGTCCCTGAAAAAGGTCGATGGAGATTCAATATAAAGTGCAGAATAGGAATAACAAAGCGATTAATTGTTCAGTCACAGCACTGGCACTTTCTGTGTCCACCTTTTGTGTACACAAGTGGTGAGTGTGTATGTTCCCCACCATCAATGCTGGCCTGAAGGTATGTGTGCTTTAAGAGGTCTTCCACTGGCCATCTCCCAAGATGCCATTTTCAATAGGATTAGTCAGGGATGCACCTAATTGCTATTGATTGCTATGTGCTGCATAAAATTGCTTCCCTTTTCTTGTCCACGGCGGGAGGTGGGAGAAGGCAATTAGTAGTGCGGACGAGATAGAAGCACAGACTGACTTGTAATGAAATAGAATGGAGGAACCAACCTGTGAGTAATGCCCTTGAACTTGCTGAGCATTACAAAACCATTAAGCACTGGTATCTCCTTATTTTCTCTGTCAAACAGACCCAGGAAAATAAGGTACTTTTGATTTATTCCGAAATGTTCTGCTTACAGACATATTACAGTCGCACAAAACAGCAAAAGATCTGAGTTAAGGTTTCCTTAAAATAGAATCGGTTGCACAAAACACCAATTCTTCCTCTTGAGGTTTCCTCTTAGTAGTATTTAGTATTTAAGATTTTATACTTGTTTTATACTTAAGAAATTTCTTAAAGCTAGTTCAGTCATTGTAGAAAAGACCTGACCAACCAAAGTAAGGAAAAAAACTTAAGGTATCCTCACTCTGTCTTAACCACAACATTGCCAAGTTCATGGAAGTAACGACAAAACAAACAAAAAACCCTAAACATTGATACTCTTTACGATGATCAAGTGATTTTATCCTGTCGATTTGACAAAATACAATTTAGTTTCAATTTCTTCCACAGCTTGAGTGTGACGGGGGAGAGAGGGGATCAAATTGTAAATTTACTTTTAGTATGTGCTTTCTTTTATTGTATTCCTCCTGTATTTGGCCTTTTTTTCTTTTCATATGCCATTTTCTTTATACTATATAAAGGCTGTTTTCTTTATACTATATAAAGGCCAACTTTGTGAGGTGAACAGCAAAAGTGCAAGAAATTTTAGTGATGTATAATCACGTTTGATGATGTAAATGACTTAATGTTTTTTTTTTTTAGATTATTTTTTGGCTTTTGCCTTTATTGGAGATAGGACAGCTTAATTGTGAAAGAGAGAAAGAGAGAGAGAAAGAGAGAGAAAGAGAGAGAGAGATGTTAGTCCCTCAGCTAAGAAGAAATTGAGTGTCATACTTGGGGTAACTTATGGTGGTTTGTTCAACCGGCCGTGTCCTGGGTCAGCTGATAGTTTGTGTTTTCTTGTATGGTTTAAAAACATAGAAAAAGGCTAAATTCAAAGAGATTTGCCCAGCAGCATCTTCCAGGGTGCGACAGAATTTCCCCTCACAGGCTTCATTCACCATACAGTAGACTCAGATGCAAAGAAATGCTGTGGTTTCCACAGTGATGACTTTCACATTTTTCAGTGGTTGTTAAAGCTATGTTTTCATGACACCGAAAGTGATCGTGTCCAGAACCATCAGTGTAATTCTGAGTAAACAAAAACTAAGAGCATTTTAAAAAAGAAATCCACACTCACTTTTTTGCCGAATAACACTTCTTTTCAAGTCTATTTAACAAAATAGTTTTTGTCTCGATGAATAATACACATTTTCTCATTTTTTATGTCTTTTTTTTTTTTTTTTTACTCCACCTCAGATTTCAGAATACACATTATACGTTTGAAGATATTTACATATGAACAACATGGGGAACACCAAGGGTTGTTTAATTTTTAAAAATGTGGACCTTTTATTTCTTGTACAGTGTAGGGTGAACCTGTAAGAGCATGTGGTCATATACAATCAAAGATGCTCTTAACTTTTAACAAATTTCAAATTTGATATAGAAATAATACGCTCCCACCTTGAGTCCCTCAGGAACAGACCCTTGGTGCCCCAAAAACTAATACAGTTGATTGTATAATAACAGTGTTTCTCTCTTCGTATTCCACATAGTACTCTGTGTTGGTTTCAGGCACACTTTATGTAACAGTTTTGTTGCTGAAAAAACATAGGTGAGAAAAAAAAATCTTTCGTAGTCTCCAGCTACAGTAAGTCGGTGTCTCATGGAAAGAGCAAATGGTATACCTTTACAAAATGCCCATGTACAAGCCTGCGGTGTGAATGGAGGACAGATGGAGGTAATCTGAATAGACATTTACAGATAGACATAAAGACTCAAGTTTCTTGGCAGAAAACGAACAAAAACAGACTGTGCTGCTGGCCTGTCCTTGAAACTGTGCAGCTTCACGTATTTGCAAGGAGAAATGTAATTTCCCCAGGTTCGCCAGGCAGAGGTTCTCTGTGAAATGCCTTTTTTATTGTGTTTTTGAACACAGCCCATTCCTTTAAACGGCACACACAGGAAACTACAGTATGTTAATCCGTGTGGATCCTAACTCATCCGGTTTAGCTGTCAATGAGAGCTATAAAAGTAATTTTCAGGATAACTGTTCAAGGAGTCAA